>NW_026858340.1:0-20612 GCF_026571515.1 Ruditapes philippinarum | reverse complement strand
CCAAAAGACAATTTTAAGAAAACAGGCCACATGTCATAAAGGTGACTATAACAATATTCATGTTGGAATACTAGACACCACCGAAGTTGGAAAAGGCCAAACATACCACAAAACATGTAAATTTTATACACAACAATAAAGTCGTTCTGAACGATCCTAAATGATCAGAAATAAAGCACCGTTTATTAATGTTCGCGGAGACTTTCGATAGCCGCCAGACGGCACAAATAACACTGATGTGACAATATAAGTCCACAATTGACACAATAATTGGATTTAGGTTAGTTTTGGAATAACAATTGTATTGATCATTATTTTAAGTCTTAACCTGCAAATTTGTACTTGGGACAATTTATCTGTATATGATGCATTTATTATGTTTTATCAAGGAATATGTTGCCACATGATACTATTGTAGCGTGAATCGTGTATATTGACATTATAACGCACAACGACCGACATATATAGTTTTATATCACTTTAATGTTTTCGCTGCCCACGTTTAAACTAATTTATTATGCCTGTCTGATTAAAAAAGGTTTATTTATGTAAAGGTATCCAATAGGATTTATTATCAACAAGATATTTGAAATTAAGATAAGAGGTAATCAACAACAAATGATAGTTTTTTGACATTCAGTAATATCACTCTATGTATAAGTTATATTAGTTTACAGCTATGTCTTTGAACTAAACAGTACTAGTGGTATATGAGATAAGAAAAATGACGTGTCCCATGTCTCGTTAGGCAGTTGAGAGTCTTTACTACTTACTTCAACAACGCTGATTGTATAACAACAAAATCTCTACAGATTACTAAGTGTAGGGAAAATCAATAAAACAAAAGGGTCCATGCTTACTGAATAATGTATTTTTATGAATTAATTGCTAAATGATTCATGTTATCATAAATTGTTAAGTTTAGTTTCGATATCCAACTTAGATATGACATAAGTTTACATCGTTAGAATCAGACAATTAAGATATATTTACACTTATTAGAATGGTCCAATACAAAACAAAAGGAGGGATGGGTTGCAGAGTGATTAGGGTTAGTATAAAGAATTTAAAAAAACAGACACTTATGGTTCTCTCAGTTTAAAAAAATCCTTTAAAATTAATAGAATTGCTTTGTCCACTAAACAGAATATTACGGAGTTTTTATAAGGGCTTATAATAATCTAACAATTACTCGACTGGAATCGAAAGAGATGGGCCTTTTTAGTCACTATCAAGCTTGCTCTGTCGTCATATCAAATTCTAAATTTAATTCTTTAACATTTATATCTCCAATATATCGCTAATCAAACGTGTTTCTGTGGATTATTCTTTATTTAAACTTTTGCCATTTTCATACTTAAATGTTGAATTTGCTGAGGCACGTTCTAGGGGCGTTGACGCTAACTGGCTTAATAAATTCTGGATACAAAGTGATCCCTCGGAAGAAATTAATCTTTAAAACATGTTTTCAATTTTTTAAATTTTTCCGAATTTCTAAACTAAACCTTTTTCAAAAATTTAAATAAAAATTTTGGGGGGCGTTTATGACGACGGGTTTTTGTACTTCATTTTATAAAATTTTTTAAAAATTCTTCAAGCGGGAACACCTAAAATGGAGGGAAAAATGGAATTTAAAAAATTTTATACATGGAGTTTAATTGAAAAATAAATATTTTTGTTTTTCTTTGGGCAAAAGCGTTAAAATTTTTTTTTTAATCTTATTAAAAATTTAGCTTTTTGTTTTTATTAATAAAAAAGGAATTTTTCGAGAAACAGGGGTTTTTGTTTCTAAATTTGGTTTTGGTCAAAGTCCCGAAGCTCGAAAACCTTTTCCCATTTTTGCATGTTAGAAAATAACTCTATGCCCCTATAACGAAAATTTTTTTATTTATATGTTTTTGCTTTTTGTTTTTTTAAATTTTTGGGGCCTTTTTTCCCAAAAAATATTTCAGTCTTTAGGCCGGGTTTTTTCCCCCTCGTTCTGCAGATAAACCAGTTTAAGACTACTTCCCCTCCTCTCCAAACTTTCCCCCGGGGGAATGAACCACCCCAGAGAGGTAAGGTTTGAATTTCTCGCTCTAACCCAGACACGGAGGGGGTCCATTAAAATAAATAAAAATAAATAGGGGATTACATATAAAAAAGGGAAAAAAATTGATGTGAAGCAAAAAAGTTTTTCATACAAACATTTTTGACATAATTTTAAATAACGATACAAAATTTTTAATGTAATATTCTTTAATTAAAAGTCTTCTTTACTATTTATTATGAAAATACATGTAACGGCAATTCTACATTTTACATACGCATAAAGACAATAAAAAAACTAACTAACCTTCAAAAGCAGAAATAACATTGCCCCAAATTTTCATTTTTGCAGATCAAATTACATTACAATTTCCTCGCTTTAACTTTTAGGTTCTTTACTTTTCACGAACAAGGGATTCCCCTCTTATAACAATAAAACCCATTAAACGAATTACAATTTTACGGTTTGAATTTAACAATTTATTGAAAAAATAAATTTTTGTAAATTTAAATAAAAAGAAAAAGCTGGGGCTCACTTACCCACGGCAACCCAAGGGACACCCTGGTTAATAGGGGATGAATTGGGGGTAAGTTATTGTTGTGGTCACACTTATCCCGGCACACTATCGTATTCCAACTTACCAAAGGTTCCCCTCCAACTTTTGGGCAACCCCAGGTAGTAGGTTTTGATCCCAGGTTTCCCCTTGGCGTTCCGGATACCCCGGGAGAGCCCCGGGTTTGACCAAGGCAGACCCGTTCGATCTTCACAAACCCCCACAGACCCCAGACTCCAGACAATGCCCGTGCACCCGTGGATGAAAACGGCGAAAAGATAACATTTTACATTTTTATTTAATATAATATGTATTGTTCCAGAATAGTAATTCATGATGATTTTCTGAAAAATCCTTTTGCAATAGAATAGAGAAAAACAGAATCCCCGAAGAACATCCAACACGATGCAATTGTAAAATGTTGCAGGCTCGGTTGATTTACCTGTACATGGGGGTACTGGGAAATGCAAATTACCGGCAAACGGAAGAAGGGAATGGGAAGGGTTTTTAAAACAGACAACAAATCGCAAATTGTCGGATTTTTTAAAAGAACCGTCTTTCCCGGGGGGTTAAAAGGGGTTAACCGTAGCTCCATCGTCATCCTTAGGGGCCTGCCGCATCCTCCGGGGTTATGTCGGGACCGCCTATTACCCCGGAACTCTGCATATTAAAAGGAATCTACCGACTCACCGGCTATACATACCAGTTTTGACGGCATATTAGGGGCCCAAAGGTTAATCCCGGTGTACCCGCAGAATTTAGGGTGAAGCCAGCAAAGCTTATATTCCAGACATCGCGGAACCCCGGGAATATTAAAAAAATATTCCATCTGAGGGGCATGCCCAATGTTCGGGTCACCAGACGTTGCCTAAGCTACGGGGTGTATCCGGTTGTTCCGGGATTTCCCGGGCGTTCCCCGAATCCGACGTTACCGGTTCGGGGGGATTAATAAGACTGTAGCTTAAGTATTTTATCTTACTTACGTTTACACAATTCCATCAAATTGAATAACACTTAGAGAAATGGATATTTGAAAATAAGACTAAATACGTGCTTCTATTAAAAAACTACAAAAAAAGAAAAAAATACAAACCATGTATTTTTTGGACTTGAATCAATCAATCAATCAATCAATCAATCAATCAAAGAAACAATTAATTAATCAATCAATCAATCGGACAATTTTTTTTCTTGATACCACTTGATATCACCAAGTCGTAACGGGTTTTATCAGACTTAAGAACTTTTCTACAAGCTTAATATGTTACAAACAGCTCTGTCCCGCTTAATCAGAAAGATAAACATATTTGAACACACATCAAAAATAAGAAAGAACTACACAACTTTATGAAATTACTATGTATTTATCAGCTTCTGTTACACTATTAATTTTCATATATTTCATGTATAGATAGACATCAACCAATTAGAATCTCCTTAGAACTAAGAACTAGCTTATGAACCTCATATACACTTTTGTGGTATTATTCAGTATGCATTTTGATTTATGTTTCATAGTTCACAAACGTCTTTGTTTTTGGATTATGATTTTCGTAAAAGAAATCGTCAAAATAGATCACTTAACTACCAATATCTGAAATGATTTTGAATAATACCTTGCTCAGTTTGATGTGAAACGTTTTCTTGCATTACAATATTTAAAAGTCTACGGGTGGGAATCAATTCAGATATAATTATATTGCAAAAACGATTTTGTTCTCTGAAGTTGTTGCTATGATACGAAAATGTTGTTCATTACGTATTTAGAGGCCTTATCAAAGAAAAAAAACTATTGGTATAAATTACAAGCGTTAAGCATTTTAAATACAAATGTATCATCCTATTTGCGTACAGTTCAGTTGCCTTTGATGATACTTGAGACATACATTTTAAATTTGCAATTTAAATTGAGAACCCTGTCAATTTGAATTAAGATCAGATCTTCTTATTTCTACATGAAGATTATGCGCTTGACCAGATACAATTCGCGTTTTGTATAATTAATAAGGATTTATTCCCAAGAGACTATTTTATCCGAGAAAACAAATACACAGAAGCATTTGACAATTCGGCCTATATTTCCTTATGGGTAAAGGTTTTAAACCGAAAAATGAAAATCATGTTTTTTCACATTTTAAACTTTTTATAAATTAATAAGAAATCGTTCCCAAAACACACCCCCCGTTTAACTCAAAAACGAGTGAAAAAATAATCCATCGGTAAAAAGGTTTTTGAGAAAAAAAGGGTATGGGCTTCTTTTCAAATGAAAAATTTTTTCAAAATTTTTACGTTTGAAATTTTTTGGGGGTTGCTTTCTGTTTTTAAAAGGTTAAAAATGCAAAAAAACTCGTCACAACAAAATCAATTTCAATTTTAAAAATTGGGTGTAAAGAAATTTTTTTTTGTCTCCGGGGTTTCGTGGACAAGCCAAGTGACGGGGCGTCCCCAGGTTTTTTCCATCAAATTTTCCCCAACAGGAAATATTTTTTACATGTACAAAACTGGGAAAACAAAATTCCCTATAACGATTTAAAAAAATTTTTTTAAACATAAAGGGCCTGTAACCCTTCCAAAAATAATAAAAAAACAAAAACCTTGTTTTTTTCGGGGTCACCCCGTCAAATAGGGGGTGCCACAACGAAGGAAGGGAATTTGCTCAAAAAACATTTTTACCGAGGACATTTTTCCCACTCTTGTGGGGTTTAAAGGGGCTTTAAACAGGGACAACTTTTAAACTAAAATCCCATTATCAATAAAAAATATTTCAAAACAGGACAATTTATGTAAAATTTTTTTACAATTGAATTGTTAAACTAAATTGTAACCTTAAAATATAGATACCAACTTTAGTCTTTTTTATTATCTAATATGTGCTGATTGTAAGTATTTATAATTTTCTTTTGTAACTAAAATAAACTCAAAAGATCAAAGTGTTTTGTGTTTCAATTCAAAAAGTTTTATATTATCAAAAGCATTTTTGCGAATCGAGCGTAACTGAAGAAACAAAGGTATAGTAACAGTTTAGTTTTGTACCATTTAAATGTTTTACCTTTATGTTCAATTAACTGACAAAATGTTTCGCACTAATTTTATTATTATCTTGTACAAACGTAACAGTAAACATCTTGTTTGTTGATATATTATATTTAAATACATGTATACATCAGGTCATTTTTACTTATTTATTTCATTAAGAATATAAAAATTTGTATGTGAAATTTAGAAATATTAGACGCGTTTATCATGTATGACATTTTTTGTTTAACTTTACGTATTCCTATTGTCTTCATTGATTTCAAGGTAGCATTGTTTACTTGTGCAAGATATGTTTTTGAATTATTTATTTCGTTTGTAATTAAGTAGCTTATTCCCTAAAGGATCTCGTTTTACAATGTCATTCAACGATACATTTTTATTATCGTCACCGACTCACAAGAAAAGATGTTAAATAATTTTCAAACAAAGCTGATTATGAGCAAATTTATATTGGAGTTGGTTGCCTTTGTTTGGGCCTTCTTTTGGAGATTCTTATTTTCTGTATTTTTTCGCCACATCAGCTTTGTTCGTGCCGTGTGGAGGCTGTGAAAAGTCTCCCCGTACATTCAATCAGAGGTGTTATATTTCTGATCCTTGAGGCACGACATTATTGTTGTGCTTGTGGTAATTAAGTTCATTCTATTCGGCTATTTCCTTGTTGGCTGGTTCCAGTATTCCTCACTGGAATACCGTCAATCACCCTTAGGATATTCGGCCTGCTTTTAAAATTTGTCTTTTGACGTCTTATCTGTGATATGCAGGCTTCATAAACTCTGATCCCCTTTCAAAATCATGGTATTCAGTGCTGCCTATTGTTTTCTCGTTTAGGGCACACATTTTTCCTTACTTGGGGACCACATGCCGCTTTTTGTTACATGGCGCTTACGTGTCTTATTGAAGGTTCCATAATAACAACCATATGAACACATTTATGAATTTTACCAGATTATGTTAAATGTTGGATTGTGCTTGAGCCGGTGCCGTTGGCGTGGACGTTGGTTTGTACCAGACAGTGCGTCCATGAAAAGGCTTAATCAAACCGAGCTTGCAATATTTTCAATTTCGACGTGTTTGGATTTCTTTAGGGATTCTTATTTTCTCTATTTTTTCTGCTTTACAATTTATTTTTCTCTCTTTCTACACCAGGCAATATACGCATTTAAAACCATAAATAAGACTATTTAATGCTGACTTGTCTGCTGGAGCGTTTTCTTAAAAAAATAAATGTGTCATACCAAATGAAGGTTCGTCAATATTTTAAGACACAATATATTTATATTATTTTGCAATGGACTTCAACTTCACAAGCAAAGATGAAGTGCATAAGCTTCTTAACAAGCTAAAACATCCAATAGAATATTACATAGAGACAGTTTTTGTACCTTTTTACCTTATTAAAAAAATTAGGAGTAGGCGTTGAAAAAATTATACTAGCTTCTATGCAGTAAAAAACGCATATTATCAAGCTTTAAACTTTGATTCTGATTCTCGGGCTAATTTGATACGTTACTTCTAACCGTGATTATTTGTTCAATCTTTACAAAACAGGCGCTCCCGATAAGCAATTAACTAGCAATCTAAACTTTATAAAAGTTTAATAACACACTTCATCATTCCCATTAACACTTAGTATACACATAACAAAATTTAGTGTTTTGCTCGTGCTTTTATGTCATTCCATATTTCAGAAGTTTTGAATAAACATTTACAGAATCAATCAAACCGAGTCTGCAATTCTCTTGTCAGTTTGTTGTGATAAATGTAAGAACATGCAAGAAGTTATATGTCATACTGGTATACATATTAGTCTATCTTTGAAAATAAATTGGCAGTGTAATTTGTATTGTTTAATATGTCGTGCATATTTTCTAAAACTACACCTCTGGATGAAAAGTTCTTAGCTTTATCATTGTTCTTTAAATATGATCTGCCTGTACTAAATCTCTTAATGTAGACATTTAATAATAAGATAGTACTGTAGTTTAATAGATTATTGTCTCATTCCAAGCATGTCATATATACAATATATCACAATGTTCAATCATATTAAAAAAACATGTTGGACCAATCTCGATAGATTTATAAGAGACAATTAAAAAAGATGATGATACTGGTAAAACATATTCTATAGCTAAAAACCAATTTACTTTATAACCAGGATACATGCATATATAACAGACATGTTTGTTTATTCCTTCACGAAAAAAAAATATACTTCAAAAAATTATGCCCAGAATATTTGTGACAATACTACTGCAATTTACTTGTTATGTGAGTGAGGCCAAATATGTTCATACAAAACCGTACGTTTAGTGCAGCATACATGTACCCAGCATTGCTGTATAATTCTCATTATTCAGTAAAAGAGTAATAATGTTCAAAATGATTGCATACATCATGGAGTATAAGGTTGTAACCCAAAAAGCACTTGACTGTGAAAGGTGTGTGACCTAATATATTCGAATAAGTACATGATTATGCTAAATGTGTGATCCAATAAGTTCATGATTGAACATGGAATGTGTCCCAATAAATACAAGATTGTACATGATGCTTTACCAAAAAAGTACATGGTAGAACATGGTGCGCGAAAGGCCATTATTCTGCACTACCTTAAATGACAGTATAATGAATAATATTAACAATAATTGGTTGGGTGGATATATTTGACTGTAAAGGGTGATCGCCTTCCAGCATGATACATTTGTGTGCCAGTGTAGATAACATTAGTAGGGTACAAACAAACTGCACTAAACTCAGTCTAAAAATCAACCATTTAAATCAAGCCTATACACAATATGTCTTAATATTCAATGTCATACACTGTGTCAATGTACTGCTTTATCATTGCCACAGTTAAATCTTCCTTCACAACCAAAATAAAACAAAAATATCTGTTTTACTTTTTCAATTAAAAAATATAAAACTACTTGCTGTTAAAAATCATGTACTATGTACACCTCTATTATTACATTTCTACTACTTTAATAAAAGAATTAAAACATCCTTTTTACACATAAACAAATTCCTTCTTTGTAGTATCTTGAAGCAGGGTTTGGCACTAACTCTTATTACATTAGTATAACTAAATATAACTTTTAATTTCTCATCACTTTTCAGGTCGATAAAATTGTTAACAGCAACTGCAGCTTGTTCAAAAAGTACATTAATTCAATCATTGTATAACTTACATTCTAGTATTACATGAGTTTCATACTAACTCCATTTGGCTGAGTCTCATATAAATGCAATGAACAAAGTAAAAATATTGGACTAAATCAGAATATCTCCAGAATGAAGCAGGATGTCTATAGTTGTATATATTTTCACACGTGAAATAGATGAAAGAAATCGAAATAAAGTTGCAAATATGACAATTTTGATTCAAAACCAGTCTGCCATCAGGATATACCTTGCATTGGAGGTTCTCGAGATCTTAGACGATCGGATTATAAACGAATAAAATGATTTAAAAACCTTTAACGCAACTGCACGAGTCGTAAGCTATAATTATGTCGATTTTAAGATTGTCTTTGATCTATAGCTTTGATTTCTCGACCTTGTTATATTTCTGTAAAGGTGATTTACTTACAATCTATAACAATTTATATTTTCAGTCCCAGCGCAGCTAGGAACTTTCGAATACGTCATTTGAAAGGTTGATTTACTCTGTGTGCATTGACATACACACAAAAAAGATCTCGTTAAAATATGATGGCGAAATTGGCATCCAAAATTGTTGGCACAAGAAACTTTAATACTTAAATTTTCACAAACAAGCGCATATTCCTGAAGTAAACAATCACTTTCTTGTAACTGTACAAACAAAGTTTTACTTAAAAGAACATTAAATGGTTATTATTGTCTTATTGGATTGTCTTTGTAAATATATCACGATGCTAATATGCATTATAATCAACTTCACAAAGCATTTATAGAAAGAGCTCTTTGGGATCGGCAGGGATGGGGGATTGATCGATATAACTTTAACATTTAAAGTTTGAGAAATAACTCGTAGAAAGCATATATTCGTGGCTAAGTACGAGAGCGTTTTTAAATCGTCTTGTTAACTATTATTATTATTATTTTACAAGTAGTAAACTACCTTACAATGAAGCTCAGCATGAATTAAAATCATAGTAAGGGTTTTTTTATTATTTTTTTGATATTGTAAAAATTAAAATTTCAAGTTAAAAATAAAATTTGAAAAATTTAAATTTGCTTATATTCATGAAGTAAAGTAAATGGTCGTTTATGTATCAGATTAAGATGAAACAGGTTTAGTGAAAGTAAACCAAAAACTTCGTACATCATATGTTTAAGTTATTGCTAAAGTAATAATTTAATTCAAGCTGATTTTTTTCATTTTTTGTACACAAAACAACTGTATCAAAATGTTATTATCACATTAATTTTACGCCATCCAATCAATAATTTTTATATAAAAAAATAAAATGGCAAATGTAAAAATGCAATGTTCTTTTTCTTTTCTTTATTACAATCTAAATTAGAGTGAGAAGGTTCAATGACATTTCTATTCATTTAATTTTATAAGTTTAATAACTTCATATCTAAAGAATATGAATAAAGACCATGCAATACAATCATTTAAATCATTCTCTGATAGAATTAAAAGTAACAAGCGGTTGTCAAGTTCAATTTTGTTTTATACTAAAGTTCGTTAAGGACGGAAAATATTACTTACCGTAAGCCTTCTTATGGGTTTGAGATTATTTAAGGACTTATTGATTAGTATATGCACAATAAGCTGGTTTTGTACATCGAGAAACCCATACCAGACGTTGAATCTATGAATAAGAATAACATTCATCAATACTCAATTAAAGTGGTCATCAACAGCTTTGATTCTACAAGGAAATTGATTTTAATGAAATCAAAACCAACAACATAAATCTGAATTTATCAAGTAAATTCACACACTTTCATCATATATTTTAGAAATGGGTTGTATCTTATAACACTTTCGTTACAACTATAATTTTCCTATTCAGAAATATATGCATGCATGCCTAGCTTAAACGTTATGTCTATACATGTACGTAAGAAAGGTAAAAGACTTTCATAAAATTGTTGTACTTTAGACGTCCAAAAAAAAATGACATACGCAAATGACAATAAAAAAGTAATGAATGAAAAAAGATAAAGGTTTTGGTACAATTCAAGTTAAAAAATGTGTTCTTAGAACAATATTTTGTGTGCATGTAATTGTTTTAAAGAAACAAACATCAATGGAACAGTGTGTCTATTTAGGTCGGAATGCACTTTTTATAACCCTCTGACACAAATAAAACAGAAGAAACGTAGAATAATTCGTGATATATTTGTAGAAAGGTATCAGATGAAAAAGAAAGAAGTATATTTTATTTCAGTTATCAAAATTATTATAGAACACATGTTGCCCTTTAACCAGCATTGTTTTATTGCTGATTACTTTTTTCTTTACACTGGCTATCATATTGCAATACAGTAGGCTATTAAAAGGACGTGACCTTCATTTGATTTATTAATAAACACCTGCATCATAATGTGTTTTTCTTTGCGTTTTGCCAGTTTTACAAAATTATTCTACCATAAAGTATTTAAGCTAAAACTGGCCAAATATAATCTCTTTTTTACCTTTTTTGTCAATCATTTTTGAAAATAAGGATATTGTTCTATCCGTTCAATGCATTTTTTGTCTTTTTTTATTTATTAAGTTAACATCTTAACATAACGAATAAAGAATAAGTAAAACAAGTTAGAATAGAACTGAGGGAAATGAGGGTTTGCTCAAGTGTATAGGCACATTAATATGGAAAAATTTTCAAAGAACATGTTAACCTGCTTACTTTAGAGATAATGACATACTAAACTCAAATTGTTGTAACTGAAATTGGCGTGTTGTCATTTTAAAACATTCTAAATTTATATCAGTAATCTGTTTAGAAAGATGACAAATAAGATACTAAGTGGTGCCGTGTGGCGGTTGTAAAAAGTCTCCCCGTACATTTAATCAATGATGTTATATTTGCGATGTTTGAAGATCGTCCAGCACGACATTATTGTTGGGGCGTGGACGGTAACTTGCACTTTCCAGTACCGTCCATGAACAGGCTCAATCAAACCGAGCCTACAACATTTTCAATTTCGTCGTGTTGGGCTTTTTTTAGGGATTCTGTTTTTATCTATTTTATAATACAAGCAACAACCAAAATGTTTGAACACAATAATGAATTCGATTGTCATTAAAGTTTGATATTGGTTGACCTAGACTTTGAACCAGTGACCTACTTATTTGGATTTAAGCTACGAAGTCTTAAATGTTTACCTTTGTACAGTTTCAGACATTTGATAATCTTTATACATTTCTACCTTATGACGGCCTTTTACTCTTACTTATCACGATTAATTATCCTTTCCAAACATAACAACATTCACATTTGACATGACTCTATAGCAGTTTGAAAAAAATAACACATGAAAAAAGCTATTTCTACAAATGCATGATGCAAATTCTTGATGTAAATTAATTAATGTATATTCAAAATATCAGCTGTTATTTGTGATATTAAATGTGACTTCATTTAATGTTACATTGTTTTTGTTACAATGACATTGTGCACAGATTATTTACATTTAAGCTTGTGCATGGTATAATGATAATCATGTCCTATCAACATGCTTAAAATGCTAAAAGTTCAAAGTGTCAAATGTTTTAGGTGTGTCTTTCATTTTACTACTCCGTTGCCATGGCAACAAAATATGTTGAATATTGATAAACAAAATATCAGTTTAACTTTCTTTATTACTTATAGCTTTAGGTACATGCCAAAGGGCTATACATGTTGACTGTTCATAGTATTAATTATCATATCAAACCTATAACAAAATACTAAGGCTTAATTTTGTTACCCCACCAACTTTAAGAATATTGAAATCCACATTCTTTCACAATAAAGATAAAACCCAGTGTAGAATAAGTTAGATGTTGTGCAAGTCTTTGTAGTATATGGTAAAAGTATTCATTTTCACCGCTATTCCTTAGCTGGTAGGAAAAATGTCAGCCCCTTATCAATTTTTGATAATTTTTTCATGCATTCTTTAGCAAAATTTATCTATGAAAACTAGAGAATATGAATAAATAATGGAAATGTCCCCATTTTCATATCGTTCCAATATAATGTAAAGTTCTTACATCATTCATACTAAAATAAATACAAAAAATAACTAATTTTATCAGATAAAATGCGTATTAGCAGTTTTTCAGTAATTTGGCGGTTATCTTAGCGGCTAACTTGGATTTCTCATAACGTACCATGATTTAACATGTCTACCAAAAATTGTTGTAAGCTTCAAATATTTAGCTTTACATTGGTATAACATTTATCCATGGACATTGTTTGCACAAAAAGGTCCCAAGGGACTGTACTATGGTCATCACACCAAAAAGCACTTTTTTCTAATTTTAACGCAAATTAAAAGAAATGGATCATACATTTCTCAAAAGATTACACAGTTATTAAAAATGTGAAATTATCGTTCATTAACATAAGCATCAACGTGTTTAATTCTTTTGATAATAATATTATTTATAGATCATGGACTTTAAATATTTCTTAGATGTGTCTAATGTAATTATACATTATATCAGACTAAAAAAGAAACCTTGTGATTTATTAACGTTGGTCTTTCGTTGATAATAATATCGAGGGGTCCATCCATTCAGACTTCTCAGTATCACAACAAATGAGTGTACATTTTCTGCATTTCTTATCAGGGCCTTTAAGTTTTTCACGTTCTTGATATCTATTCTTTACGATACTCTTTTTGCTTACGTTAACCGTTTCCAAAGATAATGAATCATTTAGAACAGTGTCAGTGACGTTTCATTAATAAAATGAAATAAACTTAAATATAATAGTCCTTTTATCAATTATGATGGGTACCATAAGTATATTATCTTCGAAGGATTATCGTCTACTTGAAATAATAACTGCAACAAGTTATCTAAATCATTTACATGACCGAATAAAAAAACACACAAGTACTCCAAATCATTCAGCACTGACGCTAAATGGTGACATAATTTGACATCATTTACATTTAAAAAAGAGTAAAAGAAAGGATTTGTTCGAAATTAATAAGGACGCTTTGTTTTGACATAATTTACATTTGAGAAATAGTAAAAGAAATGATTTTGTTCTCAATTAACAAGAAGACATAGTATTAAAATAAATCAAATGACTAAGTATTAGGGAAACTGTCATTAGAAACGAATCTAAATATTCTTACAGATAATAAATCTCTTGCAGTTCTTACGTGAATGTTCGCGAAATAAGAGGACGATACAGTGTTCATAAGCACTCTCTCAGGAAGAAAGAAGTATCTAATGTATCATAGTTAATTTCATCTTGTTTATCTCACGAGTAAATGAAAAGAAGGCAATCTGCAATTCTGCCAAGAGTCATATTTATCTACTGGGCTATATTATTTCGAAATCATTTAATTATATTACCCTCGGAAGTGTTGGTTGCAAATGTATGATATTGCACGATTTCTGTTTTTACTCTTCATTAATTTGCAACAACCTTATGAGTGTAAATTATACTCGTTTTTATGAATATCCAATTAAAGTCGACAGCTAAAATGTACGATATATATGTTTTTGTCATTATTCAATTTGTTGGTATAGAACTAATTACATTTTATAACAATATGTTTGACATTGTTATTTTAATGGACCGTGTCATGGAAAAATAAAACAAAATGAAAACAATAAAAAAATATCTGCATACAGAAATGTAGTAAATTGATGAAATTAAATAAAAGCACTTACTGTTATAAACATTAAAATTAAAAGATATAACTATGTAAATACGGAAAAGAAACAGCTGCTAGAAGCAATAAGGCTCTGAGCGACAAAAGTTATATCTTTAAATGTTATTGCAACCCTTTGAATGAATACACAATACAAATTTCCTGCAATGAACTGAAGGTCTCCGGTGTGCATTGACATGCAATTAATGCTTTTCGTTATTGTTATTTACTATGTGTTGTAACAATATTATGCTCAACGGATGACAATTTCAACTTCTTGAACTGTTAAATTTGGAACACTGGTTCTACCAAAATTTGCAGAACATCGTAATACAGGATACATAAGAAAATAATAAACATATTTACATATGAATTAGATAAAGAATATCTGAAAAACGAAAAACGAACAGATGTCATACTTGCAATGATCATGGCATTAACATTGATACATGTCATTGATTCAGATAATTAAACACACTTTCTGAAATATACCGTTCCGCCTCGATAAGAGTTTAAATGCTTACGTCATTATATTTAAAAGGATCATGATCTTTGCATCTTTGCATTTTAAGGATTGTTTTGTTAGATGCCAAACTTAAAAAAAAAATTAAGTACGTTTAAGACATTGTAAATAATTGAATTTATGCACTTTAACAATGCATAGAAACTATGTAAATAAGTGTTATAGGTGCCAATTAAGTTTTTTGTCTGTATCATAACTTTTGTAACAGTTTGTTAGAATTTTAGTAGGAAACCATTGGTCCAGTAAAACCTACTTCTTATAAAATATTAACGTTATGAACGTATGAAAGTTTTCAGATATTAACGACAGAGTAAATAATAAAACTGTTACCAACAGTCATTCCTCGTAAGTTTACTATAGACAAATTATACAAATTTTAAGGAAATAAAGACTTGCTATTGAGATAATTTAGGATCGTCAGTGTCATAAATAAAACTATTTTGTGCTTGACTTTTTTTATCATCAACTTAGGCAGAACACATCTTCTATTGAGATAATGTAATGTTTATCGGATTAATTAATTGTTGAAGGACATAAAAGGTAATAAACTGGAAAACAAGCCTTAAATGCATTTAAGACCTGGATATTTGTCCTTTACAAACATTCTGTTCAGACGCTGATTTTTTTTTGCAGTTCATGACGGTAAAGTACCACCATAAATCATGTAGCCATAAAAATGTTGTTTCTTTTTTATTTATAACGAAACAATAATAACAAAAGAAAAAAATCTAGAGCTTACATCTGCTGAAATGCTTCGGTATATCTGCAAACGCTTTGCTAGGTAAATTTACAGTGGATGACGACATGACATTTGAAATACTGTAACGTTAAAAACGTAATAGAATATGCAGCAACACGTTTTACTGGCGATCTTGTCAACTTTGTTATTGGATTATGTGCTTAGTGTAACGAATTGACACATAAAACCTATATAACTTAATAAACTTGAACTAAAATAAAATTTGAATATACTAAACCTATCTAGAAAGTATTTAACGTTATTTAACGTACGTTGAGCTTCAGTCCCAGTATCATGGAGGTAATATACAAATACAGCCGTCACAAAGTACAACACACGCAAATTGTGCACTCTGTTGTCATCTGTTTCATCAATGTATTAACATTTAGCAGATTATGTCAAATTATATTGTTCAAATGCAAGTACCGCGGGTAAATAGCTCTTACGTAACATGAAAGGTAGTATCTTTTACTTTGTTATATAACCTGTTACAATTAATAACAATATTCTTAGTGGGTAGTTTCTTGGATATGTTGTCTGGAGATCTTAATTGATTCAACGTTTGATATATATAACATTCATAATGATTATTTAAGCAGCTAAACACTGGACTGTTGGATGTGATTATAACTATATGTAGTACCGTACATGTCGAGTACCAAAATATATAACTAAATAGGCGACACAAATTTTCTGAAATTTACACTTTTCTAAGATTTTAGTTCATTTACTACGACAAAAATTATGTTGCAAATGGCCTTCATCGAAAACAAATTAATTGCATTTATTCAATTAAGTCAACAAATGATTTGTATCAATTTAAATGATTGTTTCAGGGGGAAATGATGATTATTTCGTTATTAATTAAATCTTTTTTATTTTAGATTCATTTGTTTACAAATATCCAGGCGAAAATGTTATTATTTATCTTTATAAAAAGAAGATATCGGTAATTCTTTGTGATACATTCATTATAAAAATATCTTTAAAGAAATAATGGCTTGTAACATTTACTTTTTATTTGTATAATTAAATACGCACAAATTAAATAAGCAATAGCTATTCACAAACCTGTTTTGTAAGAATCTGCAAAAAAAAGTAATGGTTGAATAATACTATGATTATAAAAACAAGCAAAAAACATCCTTCTATACTACATAACATTATTATGATATCCTAGATGCCCTCACTCCTTGGAGGAGTGTCTATATTTAATTCAAATTTATGAACATAGCGACATGTCATACAATTATTTACGGTAAAATATCATAATTATGTTATTACATCATGGAAATCTTGAATAACCTTATAATCATGCGTAAGAAAATATGCTTAAACAAATATAGATTATAATTGTCTTTCGATATGGATAACGTGCGTCTTCACCCACAATTTAAAACAATTTTAGATCAAACATATGGAATGTGATCTTATTTAAAGATGATTTATGTATATACAGGTAATTTTTCCACGCTTTCTTAAGAACATGGATATCATAATGCTCACTAACCTGATAGAAAAATCCGTCAATGTTACTAAAAGTAGCGGTGTTGGAAAATCTTATCTCACATCTTATCTCACATGGGCTTATCTCACACTCAACGTGCAGCACTTCTAAAACCGTATTCTTACACATACGCGATTCAGTCCTATTTAAACAAAAATGAAACGTCAAAAGGTATTAAAAATATGTGAGCTTATCTATAAAATTGTTCACGGAATTGTTCAAAAATATCTCCAGTCTACATTTTGTATTGTTACAAATGACACAATGTTCAGCTGCAAAAACTGTTACAAAGTAATGAAAAGTGGGATGAACAATAGATCAGAAACTGTGATCACAATTTATTGGTCCAAACCTATATCAAATGACATACAAGTCTGGGAAAATATTTCTTGTCATTTTATGTTAAAATAATCCTCAGTGGAGTTTCATAATATGGGATTGTAACAAACGTCTATTTTATCTTAATAACGTTTTAAAATGAGAATTGGCATTCTCATTATATTACTCTGAAATAAAAGATGTTTTTAAAAAATAATTTCATCATTTCGATTTATAATTTTAAGAATGTTTAGCTTGCTTTACGATTGATGTTTTCCATAAGTTTGGTTTAAGCCAAAGTTTTTACCAATACATGGTTTTAACATTTACTTTAAAGGTAACAGTAAAATTAAATCATGTGTATATGCGCGTTATTTCATTTTAAATTGAGCATGTATAATATCGTTAGTAATAAAGTTGTTATATAAGAAGCGGAACAATAATTGTTTTCTTCAGAAAATATATTGCATTTTGTATCTCACATGAACAAACCCACTGAATCCGAGTTTGCAATGTTAAAAAACTTACTTTTTCCATTTCTCTTCTGAAGGGATGCCCCTCCCCATATTTTAACATATGTTCGATGTAAAATTTATAAATTTCTTTGATTCTAAAATATTTACTCAACTATTTACTCAGTCAGAACTAAAAATAAGTGAGCAATTCAACCATATCTAACTTATGATTGTTAGAAAGAGCAACCAAATGTGAATAAACATTTGAAACCACATCACAAAATCGCCTTAGCTTGTATTTTTGTAATGTGACCTTAAATAATATAGCTAATTAATTCGTCTTTTTGTACTGAATTAAACAAAACATTTTCTGAATCATTAATTATAATTATTCTGCAGTAATAAAATACTTAAGGATTAATACTATGTTTTGTTTAAATAATACATTAATGACGATTCTTCGAGATCAGCACCTTTTGGAAATTCCATCAACCGAAAAACTTTTCAGCAAATTGTTTTATTCATTAAAACACATGAAATTGTCATTATATTTCAGCTGTTCAGAGAAAATAAAGAATAAACAGATTTTTTTACAAGAACAGTAAAGAGATCTGATCAGATGTTTATAGCCAAAAACATGTATTTAATTATTTCCGATAATTATAGATAATTTATTACTAGTATATGTTGTAACAATTTAATGTGATCTTTTTAAACAATCTGAAAGGTCCGTAGTGATTGAATTTAATCTGTTAATCACTTGTTTTCAAAATATGTTATAAAAAAGAGGGGAAAAAACCAAAAATGCTATTACATAACGGCATATTTTTTTGCCCATGTGATCAAATTGTTTGAAGTTCATGACATTAAATTCTGCTCTAGAAATAAAAAAGTGTGGCGATTTTGTCTTGTTTCCCTTTTAAAGGCTCAATAGTAGCTTTATTTGTTTCCCCATTTCGCAACAAAAAAAAAAACAAAAAACAAAAAAAAAAAAAAAAACCAAGAGAAAGAAATTCTAGAAGTAACAAAACTTACATCCCTGAAAATGCGCGACATATTCATAATCGGTATATCTGCAAAATAACGCTTCGCTATTAATGACGAGACATTTGTTAATACTATTATGTCCAGCGCGGTAGGATATGCAGAAACACATTATACTGACGATGTTGACAACTTCCTTTGTTTGTGTAATAGACAGACAAGTCCAGTATCTACTGTTAACATGAAAATTGTATTTCTTTGTTTTATTTTATTTTACCATTGATGCGGTTTTCAGTTTAAATTCAGTTTCAGTACTATTAAGGCAATAGATATACAAACTGCGATGAAGAACAAGACTTTAACACATTGTGTACTTTGTCACCATTTGTTGCATTAATTTATTAACTTATTATCAGTTTATGTCACACAAATCACCTTAATGGAAAGTTAGCGTGCAAAAGCACGCATCAGACATGTAAAGGTGCAATTTAGTGATACACTGAACAGTTTTCTAGCATGCATAATGACCATTAGTGTAACAAGTTCAACAAACATCGTCTTCAATTTCTCACTTTTTCAAAATCTTAACACCAATATATTATCATAATTGGATTTATCAGTATTTCTTAATGCCAACCATTAGTTAAACTAATGCGTTTTTGCCTTGGAACTTTTTACCTCGTTTTGCAGAAAATTACCATAAATCTTAGATTATTTTAAAACAAAAGAAAAGTTTGAGTCGATAATAGTTTTTTTTTATATTCAAGGACAATTTACTCTTGACCCTATCTCCCTATTATAACTAACTGAATAAATAAATAAATAAATAAAATAAAATAAATAATATAAATAAATACAACACTGCAGTTACACAAAGATCACCGACACCATTTATTTGCAACAACATTTCATCCTTTAATATTAGATGTTCACTAACCTTGATGTAGTTAGTTCAATTAAAATGAATCGAAAACAGATACGTACCACATACTAGTTTCTTAACTGATATATTTCTCGTTATACGTTGAAATCTTAAATTACCATATTCATGCTCAATAAAATATGATTCAACAAACAACGAGTTTATTTGCATTGGTTTAAATATGGATATTGAGCACATTCACCTGATATTTCAAAACTATTTTGCACTAAACTATCATGCTATTTGTTAACCGAAGTTATACTAATTTTTATGACATAAACGTTATATTTGTTTCTTTAAAAAAGTTAATAATAAATAATTACAAGGTGTAATGAAACAGTTTATTTGTAGATAGACGTAAAACAGCACGCCCTCAGATTCATTTGAAAATGAATTAAAAAATCAAGATAACAAAGAATGTTGTTTACAAAATCCATAACAGCACTTTCAAAACAAGTAATTTACCTAGATAAAGGTCAAAATATGCAAAAAAAAATCTGGTTTAGGCACACGGTACAAATATGATGATAAATGTTACAAAACTTGTCATCCATTGCATATAACATGTGAATCATTAATTAAATTGTGAACATCTATTCTATTATTAAAATCCAAGTTCATTCTCAAAGTTGATTTTCTTTGAAAGATTTTTGACTCATCCGGAGACATGACGCTCCAAGATTGCATACAATATGTTAGCCAGTTAGATCAAAGTTCAAAAAAAAAACT
>NW_026858339.1:0-48462 GCF_026571515.1 Ruditapes philippinarum | reverse complement strand
CCATAAAAAAAAACAATGCCAGGATCCAAGGTTATAAAGTAATTTTTTAAGCTTAAACTCACATCTTAGGATTTTGATTGGTCAGAAACAAGCACAGAATGCACACTGACCAATGAAAATCCAGCAATTCAAAAAAAGATCTCAGAAAAAAAGTTTGATAACCCTGAGGCCAGATCATTATCAAATGAATGCCTCCTTTGAGCTTTTTGTATTACATTAGAATTACAGGTGAACTCTTCAAGTGAGGAGGTATTTTATAAGAAACAATGATGTACTTTGTCACCTCAGTGCAGTAATTAGGTTAACTTCTATAAAATCACAAAAGGAGTTACCCAATTACTGACTTTGTTTCTCCATGAAATATGTCAATTAAAAATAAGATAAAGCTGAAGCTCTAACCCTGATATCTAGATAGTTTAAAGTATATAAGTCAGCTTCAAATTAATAAATACCTTCATGTACCACTATTTGAATTGTCATTGCCTCTTCGAGACATTAAAATTTAATTTAAATAGTATTTTATACAATAAATAGTTTTTAAAAACATTGTTCTTGAACACTAAACTATAATATATAGTTTTTGTCATTGGAGATAAATTCTTCTATAGCCCTCTGGCATTCTGGTGAAGGCCATCTTTCCACCAGGAGATTGCATTCCGATTCATTTGTGAGATCAAGCTTTGTTCTTTGGTGACTTCTTACTAACAATTTGGTTGTTTCAAGCACCTGTAATATATTTGGTAGCAATTTTGAAAAGGTAAAAATCTAAGCTTATCAATTAACTATACTAGAGCCCCGTTTTTTATCCTAAAACTTAAATTTCCAATGTGTCTTTTCAATATAATTATCAGAGTAGTAGTTTGGTCTAAATTAATTTGAAGGCAGTTAAGATAGGGTTTGGGGGCATGCATTTCCAAGAATTGTTGTCAGAGGTGCCTTTTGGCATTTATAAATTAGTACTATAAATATGTTCATGGGAATTATTACAAATTGTAGGAAAGCAAGTAAATTTAAAACTTTCTTCTTTTTTAAAAGTGTGGGTCACAGCCTACATGGCCTATGGTAAGCTAAACCACTGACAATAATACTGAGGAAACTTAAGTAAGTCAATTATGAATTTCAATGGATATACATTTGTTTTATGACAAATGAAATAGCAGAAAATATGATGAAATGTCTTAATCAGTTACGTATTAACATGCCTGCAAACATACATACATGTGAAATATGCAATTGTAATTCTTACCTTTCCTGAAACAAGAGCCATGTGCTGTACCCGTGGAATGACTTCTTGCATCATACTGGTGGGCCAATATACCTGAGATACAAAACCGAGTTGACATGCCTCAATGGCTGTAATCTTCCTACCACCTACTAGCATCTCATTTGCCTGAAATTTATCAGTAACAGTGTGCCTTACTTTATTCTAGTATAATTTTTTCACATGCTTGTGCAATATTTTTTTTTACTTAAAAATAAATCTTAAATTGACAAGGAAAAAGTAAATAGAATCTTTACACAAAGTTTATTACTCTTGTTAAACAGTTTGATAATTCTGACAGAAAACTATTTTTGACACATATAACCTCTAGATTTCTCATTAAAAAGCTATGTGTACCTTCAGACAGAAATGTAATGTATAAGATAATCCAGAAACAAGGGCAATAACTCAGATAAACTAAGAATTTGTCCCAGTACATATCATTCTAATAAATTTATCGATTTATTACTATGAAGTGTATGTTTTACTAAGGAAAGGAACACCGACAGGAAAATCTAACTCTTTTCAAATCTACAACTTCAAATGTATATAATCTGTGTCAAACAAATATCTTTTTAACATGTGCATGTATAATGAAATAACAAATAAAGAGACAAAAAAAAAATGTATAATGAAATAACAAATAAAGAGACAAACATATTTTTATAATACAGACCATTGCAATACCAACGATATTTGGTAAAGTAAAAGATGCACATCCTTCTGGTGTTTGAGATAATTGAGCATATGGCATATAAAATGTTGCTTTATCACTGGCATATACTATATCACATAATGGCAGCAGGGCCGAGCCCAGTCCGATAGCCGGCCCTGTCACTACTGCTACTATCAACTTGGGAAATGTGATGAACTTTCGGACAAGATCCCTGTAAGAGAAGTTCCGATTAACAGAAATTTATTCCTTTAAATGTCTTAATACTACAATGAACAATATTTGCTTCAGGATTAGGGGTTGGAATGATTTAAGTGGCAAAACAATGTCAATATCAGTTTCTGTACAATAAAACAAGTTATATGTGTTTGAGACATCACCTGACATAAACAGACAGTCACATTGAAATTCTAACAAAGTGCTTTATAATTATATATGTACATGTATCAATTACTATACAGATTATCATGTGATCAATAGCATGTTGATATGAAGTATTTGAAAGAGGGATACAAGTATGGGAGACAGTAACTTTCATTAAGGTGAGTGGTGACCAAGTGGTTAAGGTGTCTGTCTCTTATCCCAGGGATTATGGGTTCGAGCCCTATACCAGTCATGATCATGTCTCCACTTTTCACATAATACTGCCTAGATCAAGAAAGTGGACTCGAAAGTGATTAATGATTTTGTTGTAGAAGGATACAAGTATGAGACACAATAACTTTCATGTTGCATTACAACTTCCTCACTTTGTTAATAGTTCAGTACCCCTCCTTACATTATTTCATCATCTGTCTCTCCAGTTGCTCAAGTTTTTAGTTACAATGTTTAAATACAGAAAACTCATCAATAGTGAACACTTATAGCCTGGATGTTTTACCTGAGAGAATCTGCCATCTGTCTGGCAGCAATTTTCTTGTCTCCTACAGTTAGGTAATGAAGATCTACACCAGAACAGAACACATTACATAAACCACTGAACATCACCAGGTTACTGTCATCATACTTGGCTGCATTCAGTGCCATTGAGATCTCTTGCATTACCTGCAGAAAGAATACAAGTTCCTATATAACTTTGTAAAACATCTTCAGGTTTTTATACATTATTATAGTATTCAACTGTTTTCTTAACATATATGGAGGATAATGCCACCTGTGAAATATATATTTTCATACCACTCCATGAAAATAAATTTTTTACAGTAAAAACATAGAAAAGGAAAATAATGTCTGCATTTTATTTCACCAATATCTCATTTATAAATATATAATAGATCATTTTCTTTCGATACAATTTAAAAATTGTTATATACATTATAAAAAAATCAATATAAATTTAAAAAGAAAATTTTAATATTCACAAAGAAAAATGGTTTACCAATGGATTGAGAGCATTTTTCATCTTGGTATGTGTATTTAGCCAGATCTGAGTGTATTTTTGACATTTTTTGATCACTATTTCCTTGTACTTGAAGGCACATTCACTAGCCCGTACACTAACACGTCGTTCAATATCCGAGGCTACGGTTTCTGTAGTTGCTTTCTTCTTGTTCTTTGGATGCAGCTGATGGGGGAGATTTTCTAATAAAACCTGACAAAATAGTTCATGTTGTATGCAAAATGACCACAATTTCTTTTAGAAAAGTAATCTAAGTTCAAGGACACAGAAATTTGTAAGAAATATGAATTCATCAACTAAAAACATTTTACCTTGTTAAAAAATAATATTATAATAATTAACATCTTCCCCTTGGCCCACTTGCTATTTGACATGAAAACAACTTAATAGTTTACAAAACTTATTACAATATTATAGACGTCTGACATATGAGCATTTGTATAAAATATAAATGTTTCATTTAAAAAGAAATATTCAGAAATGCTATATTAAATGCTCATACCATTTTAATTACTATTAAAACTAAATTTTCTGTGAGATGTTTAAACTCACAATCCACAGACAGTTAATTAATAGTATACTGAGGTCTTTAGTTTATTCACAAGACTTTAAACCTTTTGATATTTATCTGATCATTTCATCAAAGTCTGATAATAAAATGAAGGGTGAACTATTAAAGAACTAGAACTATTGCTGAATGCGATTCATACCCCCACCAATGTCCTTGACAGAAGACGACTTGGAAAAGTGGTTAAGGGAATAACTTTAGTGGCACAAATACATAAAAAGAAATTATCTCTGGTGAAAAGAAAGACTAATTGAACAGGTAATAGTATAAATATATATTATCAAATCATGTTCAAAACAGAGTTACAAATAACCTTTCAATACATAAAAAGAAATTATCTCTGGTGAAAAGAAAGACTAATTGAACAGGTAATAGTATAAATATATATTATCAAATCATGTTCAAAACAGAGTTACAAATAACCTTTCATTTTTTCCAATGTACTAAACATTTTATAAGTCAATTTTTGACCTTCAAGTGTGGCCTTGACCTTAAGCAGGCACAAGGGTAAGGTGGGTTCTGCACATTGCCCAGTTGGGGTGAACATTTGAGTCAAGTTTGAAGAAAATCCTTCCATTAGTATAGAATTTATAGAGTGGACACAACATATTGTCTAGTATTGATTGTATGTAAATTTAAAGACTTAAAAAAGGGCATAACTTTGTCAAAATCCAATACAGAGTTATGAAACTTGACCTGCATATCTTATTTGTGACACCTCATATATCTTTTCAGTTTCAAGCAAATTCCTGTGCTAGTTTCAGAAATATTCAAGTACATGTTAAAATTTAAGAACATTTTCTAAGTCAATTTTTGACCTTCAAGTGTGACCTTGACCTTTAGCCGGCACAAAGGTGACATGGATTCTGCACATAACCTTGTTGAGGTGAACGTTTTAGTAAAGTTTGAAGAAAATTCTCCCATAAATAAAGGATTTATAGAGCGGACACGGCATATTGTCTAATATTTGATTGTATGTAAATTAGGAGACTTAACAAGAGCTGTCGGTAGGACAGCAACGCTCGACTATTCTTAGTGCTTGATAGTAAAAAAAATGCTTGATACAATTACCTCCTCCTGTTTACAGGTTGGGGTAATGATGGTGAACAAGTGTGCAAAGTTTCAAAGCCATATGTCAATGGACTTTGAAAATATTTGAACTATTACAAAAACTTTAACGTAAATTCTAAGTCGAAAAAGGGGCATAATTCTGTCAAAATGCTTGATAGAGTTACCTCCTCCTGTCTACAGGTTGGGGTCATGATGGTGAACAAGTGTGCAAAGTTTCAAAGCCATATGTCAATGGACTTTGAAAATATTTGAACTATTACAAAAACTTTAACGTAAATTCTAAGTCGAACAAGAGCTGTCGGTAGGACAGCAACGCTCGACTATTCTTAGTGCTTGATAGTAAAAAAAATGCTTGATAGAGTTACCTCCTCCTGTTTACAGGTTGGGGTCATGATGGTGAACAAGTGTGCAAAGTTTCAAAGCCATATGTCAATGGACTTTGAAAATATTTGAACTATTACAAAAACTTTAACGTAAATTCTAAGTCGAAAAAGGGGCATAATTCTGTCAAAATGCTTGATAGAGTTACCTCCTCCTGTCTACAGGTTGGGGTCATGATGGTGAACAAGTGTGCAAAGTTTCAAAGCCATATGTCTATGGACTTTGAAAATATTTGAACTATTACAAAAACTTTAACATAAGTGGTTACGCCGACGCCGACACTCGGGTGACTGCAATAGCTCTACTTATTCTTATCGAATAGTCGAGCTAAAAAGGGGCATAATTCTGTCAAAATGCTTGATAGAGTTACCTCCTCCTGTCTACAGGTTGGGGTCATGATGGTGAACAAGTGTGCAAAGTTTCAAAGCCATATGTCAATGGACTTTGAAAATATTTGAACTATTACAAAAACTTTAACGTAAATTCTAAGTCGAAAAAGGGACATAATTCTGTCAAAATGCTTGATAGAGTTACCTCCTCCTGTCTACAGGTTGGGGTCATGATGGTGAACAAGTGTGCAAAGTTTCAAAGCCATATGTCAATGGACTTTGAAAATATTTGAACTATTACAAAAACTTTAACATAAGTGGTTAGGCCGACGCCGACTCTCGGGTGACTGCAATAGCTCTACTTATTCTTATCGAATAGTCGAGCTAAAAAGGGGCATAACTTTGTTAAAATGCAATACAGAGTTATGAAACTTGACCTGCATATCTTAATTGTGACACTTCATATACATTTTAAGTTTCAAGCAAATACCTTTTCTAGTTTCAGAAGAAATATTCAAATACATGTTAAAATTTAAGAATATTTTCTAAGTCAATTTTTGATCTTCAAGTGTGACCTTGACCTTCAGCTGGCAAAAGGGTGACATGGGTTCTGCACATCCCCTTGTTGAGGTGAACATTTGAGCCAAGATTGAAGAAAATCTTTCAATTAGCGAAGGACTTATAGAGCGGACACGACATACTGTGTAATATTTGATTGTTTGATATTTGACCTTCAATTGTGACCTTGACCTTGAGCTGACACATGGGCAACATGGGTTCTGCACATCCCCTTGTTGAGGTGAACATTTTCGCCAAGTTTGAAGAAAATCCTTCAATTAGTGTAGGACTTACAGAGCAGACACAATATACTGTGTAATATTTGATTATTTGATATTTGACCTTCAATTGTGACCTTGACCTTGAGCTTACACATGGGCAACATGGGTTCTGCACATCCCCTTGTTGAGGTGAACATTTGAGCCAAGTTTGAAGAAAATATTTCAATTAGTGTAAGACTTACAGAGCGGACACGACATACTGTCTAATATTTGATTGTGTTTGATATTTGACCTTCAATTGTGACCTTGGCCTGACACATTGGCAACATGGGTTCTGCACATTCCCTTGTTGAGGTGAACATTTGAGCCAAGTTTGAAGAAAATCCTTAAATTGGTATAGGATCTATAGAGCGGACACGAAAATGGAGACGGACAGACCGACCGACTGACCTACCGATGCGACAAAGCGAATCCATTATAGCCCCCCCCCCCCACATTTTGTTGTGGGGGTATAATAATATCCAGTCAACAAAGAATGAATACCTTATAAGACATAGAAGCAGGACTGATAGGTAGACTGGCTGACTGTGCTGTACCAGGGGTTATATCATCATCTATCACCCACTGTGGCTGGGCAAGTAATGGCTGACTAGATTGTAACACGCTGCCTGAAGATGTAGTATGTTTAACTGTAGTGTACACTGGTGTAGGGGATACTGGCCTCACTATAAATAATATTATACATGTTTAAGCTACATATAATAAATATGTAAAAATATTTGGCCGTCGGCCTAAAAACCAAGCATTCTACAGTTTCATTAACCTTTTTAACAGTATTGTTAAAAAATCTCATCAAAAATTGTTCATAAATTAGGATTTTAAACAGAAAACCCCATGTAACACTAAAGTTCATATACGAATTTTAACATGCAAATGAAGACTATAATCAGCTTGTGTATGCGCTATGTCACAGTTTTATAGTTGCTATCTGGAACACAGCAAATATTCTTATTATTTTCTTGTACAAACACACATTAACTGTTTTAACTTCAAGGTGCACTAAGCCTTGGGTTCAGAAAAAAGTAATCATCTCATTAAAAAGATTAAATTTGTATGAAAACGTCCGTTACAATGCGGAAATATACCGTTAAATTAGGACTGCTACTTATAGTCATGTTTGTTGATTTAATATTGATGTACGGATGATCCTAGGGCAGAGTCTCTCATGCAAACAGAAATAGTACTGGAGATTTCACCAAAATGAGGTTGCCCATTTTTATGCTTATAAAACTCATTTTGGTTGACTGGACACCAAAATAAGATCCGGAGTCGATATGAAACCCAATTTATTAATGAAATGTCGCTATTTCTGTTTTTATGAAATTTATTAAATGTAGCTTTAAAGTAAGCATGGAATTGGGTGATCTGTACATTCTTGCTTATTCAAATGAAGTTCTTTAAATATAGACTTGTCAAGCTTACATGTTAAGCTCAATTCACAAACAACTTAATAGATATTAACCCATAACCTGCTATATTTCTATAATGGATCTGTTCAGCTTTGAATTAAAACAGTCAATTCAAAGTTCAAAGGATTTCAATATCAAAATAAGAAAATTGAGCTGCCAACAGTATAGAGCCTGGTCAGACTGCACAGTAGTGCAGGCTGGCCTGGCTCTATGCTGGTGGCAAAGGCTGATCACTTTTGGTTACAGCTGGTCAAGGGTTAAGAAGAAAGTTTAACATAATCACATTTGTTAGCATACAACATTCGGGCCTCAATATGCAAGCTAGAAAAACTGCCTACTGTAACAATGGCTGTATACAAGTGGCAAAGGCTTAAACTTTTAGATTAGCATTAACATCTTCACCTCAGTATCAACAATAGAAACGTGCAGTGGAAAGTTGGGAAATAATATTTATTAATAGTTATTTTATAGAGCAAGGATAAATTACTTGTTCCATCTGAAGTTCATTCATTTTATTTTCAGTCAATTTAGGAGATTTGCTGTTGATTTTTCACAAGACAGTTAGGCTTGAGTTTGAAAATTTCACAGGTCTACCAAAGTTCAGTTATCCATATGCTAGGGAACACAGGGCTTTTTTCCTTCTATAGCAGGGGCCGTTATAGGACTGCTTCCCCAAAGAAAAATTATTTAAAATCATGCAGTTTCCCCCAAAATTGAATTTACATCAAGTTTTTTCTTCCCTTTTTGCAAAAATACTGTGTTATTTTTCCCCAAAATTAAGGGTAGGGCTGCTTCCCCAACCTGTGAAAAAAGCCCTGGGGCAACCATTTAATTCGCAGACTGATCGTTAAGTCTTCTTACATAATATAGGGATAGACAAAACATTAGGCATTACCTCATGCATACATATAAATATTAAAATGTTATTATGACTAAATTTACCTAGTTTCTCAGGCGAGGCTTGTTTCAAACTGTCCAGCAGTTTGATTTTCTTCCCTGGTGAAGCCTCTGAGGTTGACTTGGATTTTTTAACCATATTTTTCTTCCCTTTCTGTGATGGTTTTCTCTTATCCACACTGCTTTCTGACTTGGACCTTGCAGAATCTACACCTGGCATGGTATTAGAGAGGTAATGACTAGAATCTGGATCATTTATAGCTAGATCAGAAGTATCAGACAATGAATACAAAATCTCAGCATCACTGTCACTGTCAGTCTCGATCGTCAAGTCAAGATTTTCTGATTTTCGTTTCTTTGGTATTGTAGAATTATCTTTCTTCTTTTGCGTCTCCACTGTTTTTGTGCTGTCCTCATGCTTTCCTGAAGATTCTGCTTTCTTTTTTGAGCCTATTAAATGTGAAACAGACAGTTTCATTTCTTGTTTCTTTTTACTTACTGGCCTAAAAGCTGATTTTTGAGAACTATTCAGAAGTTTTATGTTTTTTAAACTTTCCTTCTTTTCTTTACTTTTAGATTTATCATTTAATGTCCCTGATTTCTGTTTTACCTTTATACCATTGACTTTCTTATTTTGCTTCATGCTGTCTTTCACTTTTTTCACCTTCAATTTTTCAACTGGCTCATCGTCGCTTGAAAATGAAATTTCTTCATCAACTGCTGTCCAATTCTTTGCATTCATAACTTCATCTCCCTCTTTTTTATTAGGAAGAACATCACCTTCTGATTTCCTTCTCTTACCTTGCAAACTATTCTTGTTTCCTTTCTTGCTTACAGAAGCAGATAATTTTAAGCTCGACTGTAATTTCTTTTTCTGTTGAGGTGAAGATAAAGTAATCTTTTTCTTAGGAGTTGGAGTAACAACATGTTCTCTTTTTATTTTGATTTTTAATGGGGTAACTTTAACTACGATTTTCTTTGGGGTTACAGAATCCTTTTTCTTCTTAGATTTTGGGTTAGTGCTTGTCCCATTTACTACTGCTTCTAAAACATTATCTATAGAATATATTGCCACATTCTTGTTTGGTTTAGCAGTCTTTTTCTTCTTCTCGCTATTCAGTTTCATTTCTTTTTTCAACTGTTTAATATTTTTAGCTGAATTAACAAAACTTTGATCTTGCCTTGCCATTTTACTCTTGTTTACAAGTTTCTTAACAATCTTTTGCGTGTTAGCGGCACTCTTCTTCCTTTGCTTTTCAAATTTTATAATTTTCTGTTTACAATTTTGTAGGTTGTCAGCTGGTTCCCATGTGTCCCAGTCAGCGGTGAAGCCTTTCCAGTGTACTAGGTATTCCACTTGGGAACCATCCCCAATACGCTTGTCAAGGAGGCTATCAACCTTAAATATATCAATTAAGGAATTTTCATCACGAAAAATTCATCCTCTAAAAACTTCTGTATGGTAGAGACATACAGCAGGTGTTAAAATGTTCAAGCTGCTAATTTCACAATGGTATATAAATCTAAGAAAAAACATACTATTTAAATTTGAGGAATTATATTTTCAACACTTAATTTTTATTATCCCTTTTTGTACTGTTTATTTTATGTGATGGATTTTTTTCTCCTGCTTTACCATTGGAATTTGTTCTCTGTTAGCTATGGAAACAAGAGCTGAACATAAAACAGTCTGTGTGTAGTGTGTGAGTTGACTATTGATACTAGTGGGATGATAATAGGTCTTAAAAACTACTTTAAAATCATAATAGCTCAACTTTGTTTGGAAACAAACAAGCTAAAATTGAGATGGTATGAAAACCTTAACCAAAAGTGTGACGCAGATGCTGACTTTTAAGGCAACGCACTGGAAAATTAGATTGTTCTCACTAATATTATATATTAAAATATAATCGCCACACTAAAAATCTGAAAAATCAAAAGATTAAAAAAAAAAACATTCCTCAGTATCAACTCAAGACTCTTCAGCCTGTAATGAATACATTTACCGGTATATAAAAATGAAAAAATAGGATGGCATGCAAATGATCCATGAAAGTCCATGCAGAAATGGAATCTATGAGATATCACACTGTCACATCTAACTGATAATATATATATATATATATAAAACAAAAAATAAACAATAAAACTAAAATCTTGAAAAAATAATGAACAACAAATAACATAATGATAAAGAGAATTTGATCAGTTATTTTTGGGGTTGTAAGGTATATATCATATATCCTGTTTGAAAAAAAAACTAGACATGTGTTCATAAGGCACAGAGTTTTCCACATTCCACATGTCCAAAATTTTCTTGGCAATGAGGGGGACTGCCGCCCCCCTTCAAACCCCCCAAACAGAAGGGGGCACATCCCCGGCAAAAAGCCGTCGAAACACGCTTATATAAGGGAAAAGGTTAAGGGCAATAACTATACAAATACTAAATAAATCAAAAAGCAACCCCCCCCTGGAGGTGCTCAACTACACATGCTGACCAACATTCCTGTAAAGTTTCAAGACTAGTTTAGGTCATATACTTTTTAACCTACAAACAACACAAATTGAAAATTGCCAATTTTAACTTAGTCAAGGGCAATAACTCAAACAAAACTGAATTATTCCAAAAGCGAAACCCCAGGTGCACAACTTCCAGTGTTTTTTTTCACCAAAATATTCGGCGAAATTCCCCCCTCAAAATAGTATGTTTTTTCCCCCTTCAAAGCCTAAATTATCCCCTATATGGCAGCCGGAATTTGCCTGCAATAATTATCCTTTTTTTTTTTTGCAACTAACTGCCGAAAAATGTTTTATTTAATGCCTGTTAGAGTTACTGTTAAGCAAGGTTGTTTACAAATCGTTCTCTGGTAGGTAAGGGGAGCTACTCCCTGCGTCCCAACAAGTTAAACATACGACATATCAAATTTTAGATCCGTATATTAAGAAAAAGAGATGTATTTTAAACTTGTGTTGCAAGAGTTGCTCCCCTTTTCAACCGCAAAGAAAACAATATAAAATAAGTAAACAAATAATATTCCCCCGCCTATTGCAATTTTCCCCCTCCAAAGGGCACCGACCCCCTTCCTCCAAAAGTGAAAAAAAACACGGACTTTACGTGATGACACACAGTCTTGTAAATTTTGTTGACTAAGGGCTAAGGCCCAAACACTTTTAGAGATATATAGTAGTCCCCGCAGGTACCGCGTCCTTGCCAATTCCGATGTAATCAGGAAATTTGTTTCTTTACACATTGAATGCCACCAAATACAGTTTCCACCATTAATGTGAAAGTGGAAGTGCTGCTTTTTGTGAATTTGGATAGAAATTGTTAGAATTTTTTTCATTTCAAATAAATTCTGTCATTCATAGGAAAATCCAAAGCTGCCTGAGTGTGCTGAAAAAACTTCTTTACTTTACCCCAAATATAACGGTTAAACTTAAAATTTCATGTTCCGACAAGTGCAGGTCGTCTGCTGAAACTATAGTGACAGCAAATTCTGTTACAAAAAATTATACTGAAGCCAAAAAGGGCCATCAATTAACATACCACGGTACCATAGTGCTCTCCGGATAAGCTCCCATTCTAAACATGGCTGACCGACCATAGATGTTTCTAATTAAAATCATTGAGTTATTCTATGAATGACATGTGTATTTTAAAGTCAAAATGCGACGGGTAAACACAATTCAATAAAATAGTAAATATAAGTTATTTTTATTTGTACAATTTGCTGGAAATAATAAGAACAGTGGTACCATAGGGGACCATCCTATGATCCTAAATGCCCCCATAGTGGAACCACAAAAAAATCCTTGAAATAACATCAGCATAAATATGGGCCGCGTTTACCCGTACCGAATTTGTGTAAGGACTAGATAACTGGGGCCGAGTTAGTTTTTGGGCCGAGTTAGTTTTTGGGCCGAGCTGACCCGATTCTCAATAAACAAAAACACGGTGGAAAGAATAAACACGAAACAAAAGAAATCGAACTATGACAACAGCAAGAGACAACACATATATGTCTGTCTTACTGTACTTGTCTCCTTTCATTGCCTACAATGTCGTTATCTACGGAAATCGTTTACTCTCACCTCGTAGTCAAATTCGCCGGTGCCCGCCATTACAGGAAACGCTATCAGTGCCCGCTAGGTGTCACTGTTAAACAAAATGGCAGCGCCCATTCTCAGGAAATTTAGCCGGTAACATTTTAACTAAACAGTTGAATTAAAATGAAATGATTTCAGCGAAATTCTATTTAATCATATATAGAAATGTGTATCAAATTGTTAAAAACTGCTTAAAGTTTTTGACAACTCACAGACATTTTGGGGTCAGACCCTGTGCCCCCACAACCGATCAAAACGCGCAACAACAATAAACTTTTAAAGTTTTAACACAAATGGACATCTGTCTTTATCATTAAACTTGTTTTTGAACCATTTCAACAAAAACTGTAATTATTCCTTCCAAACGAGAACAAAGACACTTCAACGAACCCCTCCCCCCCCCCTGACATTCCTGACATTGACAATTCACCACCCCCCTCTCCCCCTTTCCAGCTCTCACCCCTCTTTTGAAGACACTTAACCCTTCGAGACATTTAATAATATGAAATTAGGCAAAGCCTATCAACGGGGAAGTCAGTTAAAAAAATAGTTGATTTTTCCGTTTAAGTTGTCATTCTGTATTATTATGCACCGCTTCCGTTTTCACTCGGAATACTTGACGATTAATATGAAAAAGGCAGACCTCAAAGCGAGCTCGATGTACTTTTAACGTGAAATAGTATGAAATAATCGCTCATTTTTATTCCATGTGCGTGTGACGTCACACGTACTGTGTTAAATATGGCTCCGCCCCTGTCGTTAAATGAATAATGAGTTTTGAAAACGTTGATAAAACTTTGTTTGTTTATTTTATTTCACTCTATAATTTTTCAAGCGAAATAAAGATTATTAAAAGTGAAATAAATGTAAAACTTTACACGTTTGCGACATTAAAATAGCATACTTGATTTGATTGTTTTGCACGTGCTGTTTGGCGCTACATTGTGACGTCACATAAACAATACTTTAAACCAGAGCTCCAGATAATTGTTTTGGCCAAGGGGTTTTTACCCCTCAAAATTTAGAGTGTGGGGTTGTAGTGTTTGAATATGCGCAGTGTAATACTAACTGTTTTAGTCTATTGAAGTATTATCAATATAGTAACAATTTTAGGCTAGTGAAGTCTGTTGAATACTCTCTATTGTGAAGGTTTAGCGCCATATTAAAATCAGTAAAAAGTAACAGCGACATTCTAGTTTTTCCTTAATAAAATATAAGAACCCAACACAACAGTGGCGACGAGGATCTTTGGAAAACAATTGTCGGTTATAAACTGTTTGATTTACTGAATATTTGAGCAGCAGAATGGCAGTATTCGGGAAAATTGACGAGTTTAACCTGTATGGTGAAAACTGGGACGAATACGATGAAAGGTTGTCTCACTATTTTATCGCGAATAAGATAGACGATGCGGCAATTAAAAGATCTATTCTGTTGTCGGTGGTAGGATCCAAGACCTACAGTTTAATTAGAAATCTTTCCTCACCAGCTAAACCTGGAGAAAAATCGTTTGATGAACTCAGAACATTGATCAAGGATCATTTAAAGCCTAAGCCTCTCATCATTGCAGAAAGGTTTAAATTTCATCAAAGGAAGCAGGGCGAGGGGGAAGGTGTGAGTCAATACTTAGCTGAATTGAGAAGGTTAAGTGAGAACTGTGAATTTAAAGACTTTCTTGATGATGCACTTAGAGATCGTTTTGTTTGTGGTCTAGCAACACCTTCGATCCAGAAGAAGCTGCTGTCAGAAGATAAGTTAACACTTAAGAAAGCTTTAGACATTGCAGTGTCGATGGAAATGGCTGCAAAAGAAACTGTGAAACTTAAAAACGGTCCTGAGATTGAGGTCAAACATAGTGCAAATAAACTCACAACCAACAAAAAAGAATGTTTTCGATGTGGTAAAAGTAACCATGAGCCAGATGTTTGTTTTCATAGGAAAAGTCAGTGTAATTCCTGTAAACAGTATGGACACTTAGGTAAATGTTGCCCTCAAAAACATGTAAAATCTGATCAAAAGTCGGTACAACGTAGTACATCAAAGCCAGAGCATTCAGGTAGATCCAGACAGAAATTCAAAAAGAATAAATCTAGAGTGCAGTATGTTGAAAATGCTGAATCTATTTCATCTGAATCTGATGAAAAAGATGAAGATTGGCCATTATTTACAATGAAATCACCAAAACAGAAGGAAATAATTGTACATGTCAATATTGAAGGTTATTCTCAGAAGATGGAACTTGATACTGGTGCTTCAGTTTCAATATTGTCAGAGACTGATTATAAAGGACATTTCAGTAACATAGCTCTTAGACCTAGTTCAGTGATTTTGAAAACATATACGAATGAAACTGTTCAAATTTTGGGTGAAATTGATGTAAATGTCTGTTATGGAAGTCAGGAAGCTAAGTTGCCTTTAGTGGTTGTGAAAGGTTCCGGACCAGCATTATTCGGTAGGAATTGGTTATCAGCATTAACTTTAGACTGGGAAAAAATTAAATTCACATCTTTGGATAAAGGACAGTCTTCAGTGAATGAATTATTGAAAAGGTTTCCAAATGTTTTTGACAATAAAACTGGTGTAATGAAAGGAGTTACTGTGAAATTGTCTGTGAAGGATGGTAGCAAGCCTGTATTTTATAAGCCAAGGACAGTACCTTATGCTCTTCGTGACAAGGTAGCACAAGAACTTGATCGTCTGGTAAAGGAGGGAATTGTAGAAAAAGTTTCGTATTCGGATTGGGCTACGCCAATAGTTGCTATTCAGAAACCTAACAAAACTGTAAGAATTTGTGGAGACTACAAGGTTACCTTGAATCCAGTTTTGGATGTTCCAGAATATCCTTTACCAACATCAGATGATGTGTTCCAAAAATTGAATGGTGGTAAAAAATTCACTAAATTGGACTTGTCGCATGCTTATCAACAGGTGTTACTTGATGAGTCATCAAGAAAATATGTAACTATAAATACTCATCTAGGGTTATTTCGTTACTTACGTTTGCCATTTGGGGTTGCTTCAGCGCCAGCGTTGTTTCAGGAAACCATGGATAAAATTTTGAATGGATTGGAACATGTTGGATGCATTTTGGATGATATTATCATCACTGGAGTAGATGATGATGATCACTTGAAAAACTTGGAAGTTGTATTACAACGATTGAATGACATGAACATTAAGTTAAATGCTTCAAAATGTTACTTCATGCAAGATGAAGTTGAATATTTCGCTTTCCGAGTAACAAAGGAGGGAATAAGACCTTCTGAACGGAAAATTGATGCCGTCTTACAACTTCCTGATCCTAATAACCGAAAAGAACTTCAACAATGGCTTGGATTAGTAAATTATTACCGCCGATTCATCCCAAATATGTCAACTATTGTACAGCCGCTTACAGAATTATTGAATAATGGTGTTAAGTGGAATTGGACAGAATCGTGCAAAGAAGCATGTGAAACTGTTAAGCAATTGTTGACGTCATCCACAGTCCTTGTACATTATCATCCGGAGAAAGCAGTCACATTAGCTGTAGACGCGTCGCCATATGGACTAGCCGCTGTTATTTCGCATGAAATGGAGAACGGCTCAGATAGACCTATAGCGTATGCATCAAGAACACTTACTGCATCTGAGAGAAATTACTCTCAACTTGAAAAAGAAGCATTAGCCATAATATTCGGTATTCAGAAATTTCATCAGTTCTTGTATGCGCGTAAATTCACTTTGTTGACGGACAATAAACCTTTAAGTCTAATACTAGGACCTAAGAAAGGCATACCAGTTCTAGCCGCGTCAAGATTACAAAGATGGGCAATCCAGTTGTCGGCTTATCAGTATGATATCAGATATCGATCAACAACGAAGAATGGAAATGCTGATACATTGTCACGTTTTCCGCTACCTGAGATTACTGAGGAGTCGAACAATGTGTTGTTTGTGGAAGGCAGCGAAGTAAACAAGGAACAAGTGAATTCTCTTCCAGTTACACCCGATAAAATTGCCAAAGCTTCGCGAAATGATCCGGTGTTATCAAGGTTGATACATTTTACAATAAACGGTTGGCCTGTCAAATCTGAATTAAGTGAAGAATACTTACCATATTATAAGTTTAGAGATGAATTTACCACTGAAGAAAGTTGTTTATTAAGAGGAATACGAGTTGTAATTCCACGTACGTTGCAAGAAAGGATGTTAGAAGAATTACATGAAAATCATCCTGGAATTGTTAAGATGAGATCTTTAGCAAGAATGCATATGTGGTGGTTGAATATAGAAACTGACTTAGAAAGTAAGGTAAAAAGCTGTATTCCTTGTCAGCAGAATAGAAGACCGATGGCTAAAGCACCGCCTAATCCTTGGAGATGGCCTAGTAAACCCTGGCAGCGTATTCATATTGACTATGCTGGGCCATTCATGAATCAAATGTTTTTAATTGTTGTGGACGCCCACTCGAAATGGATGGAAGTTCTCAAAATGGCTTCTACAACTACTGAAAGTACTGTTAATGCATTAAGATATTTGTTTTCAGCCTACGGGATAGTGGAGGAGATAGTATCTGACAACGGTCCACAATTTGTCTCTGAAGAATTCCAGAAATTTGTTAAATTAAATGGAATAAATCATATTCGTTCAGCAGCTTATCATCCGAGTTCAAACGGGGAGGCTGAAAGAGCTGTCCAAACTTTTAAAACAACTATGAAAACTATGAATAATGAACCTGGAACTTTGAATCAAAAGATGGCGAGATTTTTGTTATCATATCGTTCCACTCCGCACTCTACGACACAAGTTTCTCCAGCAGAATTATTTCTTGGACGACAAATTCGAACACGTCTAGATATCATGCGTCCAAACTTAAGTAACAAGATTCAAAAGAATACTACTCCAAAAGAATCTAAAGTTCGCATATTTCAAGAAGGCGATAGTGTTTGGATTCGCGACTACAGAAAATCGGTTGAAAAGTGGGTTGGTGGAATCATAGTTCATCAACTTGGTCCTGTAACTTACCAAGTTAAAGTGGGTGATCTAATTTGGAAACGCCATGTTGACCAAATTCGTGAACGCGAAACTGATATTCCTGTAAACGAAAGCAATACCAATATACCTATAACAATGCACGTACCATTTGATTCAACTCAGTCAAACCAGGTACAAGACAATTTACCAAATTCTACAGTAGAATCAGCAACAGAAGCGTGTGTTCAAACCCCAGTTCAAGCAGAATCACATGAAAACTCAAAGACAGCAAGTCCAGCAATGAAACCATTACCAAAACGTTCAACTAGAGGAATTCCACCAAAGAAATTAGATTTGTGATTTAAATAGTACATGTATATGGCATGCACGTGTGTAAGGGCATAATAATCCCTGTGCTACCATGGAGAACAAAGTTCTCTTATATTCTAGTTATATGTTTTAGTTAAAATGTTTGTTTCTTTTTAGTTACAGTAACTGATAAACAATATTCTTAAAATTTTGAATAGAAAAAGAAACAGTTGACAGTTTGATGTTACAGTATAAACTTTAATCAGTTTCATGGATTATTATTATCCATAGTAAATAAAAGCTAGACTTTTTATTATTTTTTTTTCTAAAAGGGGGAAAAGTGTAGTGTTTGAATATGCGCAGTGTAATACTAACTGTTTTAGTCTATTGAAGTATTATCAATATAGTAACAATTTTAGGCTAGTGAAGTCTGTTGAATACTCTCTATTGTGAAGGTTTAGCGCCATATTAAAATCAGTAAAAAGTAACAGCGACATTCTAGTTTTTCCTTAATAAAATATAAGAACCCAACACAACAGGGGTAAAATGCAAATTCTGAAAAAACTTAAGGGGTAAAATCTGTCAAAAAGCATTTTGCATTTTTTATAAACAAATTAAACTTATTGTTTTGTTTGTTTGTTTGTTTATTTTCTTTTTTTAGAAAAACCTTTACAAATTAAATACTGATTTCAGGGTTCCCGCTGTCGCTCGCCAATGGCGCCAAATGCGACAAAATATTAATTCTGGCGCATAGAATCTTCAATTGGCGAATTTTACTGGCGCCAACGTAAGATAAAAGCATCCAACAACTAGTACACTTAAATATCATAAGCGGCCTCGTCAATTACATAAGCGGCCCTTATGTGAAAGGTCAGCGCGATTAGTTTTTTTATCAAACTGTATCATCAATTATGTTATCAATTGTGTGACACTTCGGGAACATGACAAGATAAAAGTGTCAATGTGTTAATTGGAACAATTTACGTCTTTAATCCTCTGACTTGGAGCACTGATAATTACACATGTGGTCAAATGGTGTTAGTAGTGAATCAGAGAAATGAAAGATCGTCCGTGATGTTGACAAACATTGAAATTTTAGGTAAGTTGGCTTGTCAACTGATAAGATCTTTACAGTTTAATTACAGTTTGTAATATAAAAATCGGATGACAATTAAAAGAATAATTTCACTAATGATTGATCTAAAGCCACTGTTTACTGCAGCGTTTATATTTTCATATCTGAATGTAAAGTGCTGAAATGTGCTGAAATGTCTAATCTCATGCAAAACCTATTAAAATAAACAATATTCTTCATTGTTAAAAAGTAATTTGTATCTATTTCATTTTTTTTTTGTTCTTTTTAATTTTTAGATGAAGTCAATTTACAGTAATGTTTTTTAGGTTTGTTTGTTTTTTATCTGTAGATCACCAGAATGTCAGATAGAAGCTGGAAAGATCATGGCTCAGTCCAGTCAGTGAGAATGAATAAGTGATAAGAACTGCTATAGGCAAAACGGTGGAAAACAGGACTTCCCAACCTAATAACTAACTTAAAATGATGTTTTTGATTACATTTATGTTGTCATATGTATTTATTCAAATGGAATTTGAAAACCACATAATACTATGTCTATATTTTAGATAATAAACATGTGCAGCTGTAATAAAATGAAACATTATAAATATGTGTTTTTAATCATAATGATATATAACTGTTAGCATATCTTAACAAAGATAGGGATGTCTCCTTTTAAGAATAATTGGCTCTAACTTTGGAGTCATTGGCTCCAACTTTTTCTGCTTGGCGAATTTTGTGGCGCAAACTAATTTTGACCCAGAGGGAACCCTGGATTTAATGTGAAACAATACAAAACATGCCATGTAAAGACAGACTTCCAGAGTATACTGGAACTCAAGTTTAGGATACACAGCAAAATCATCAGGGCTCTGATATTGGAAGTCACATTATATAGGTAAAGAAGGAAAAGTTTTGATTTTCGGAAGTCACAGGCCAAAATGAAGGAGTAAATGACTTCCAAACTTCCACTAGTGGAAGCCCTGAAATTATTTTATTTTCTAGGAGTCAATATTTTTCTTTCTTTATTTCTGTTGGCATGTACCTTATCATGTACTCCAGTTTAAACAATTTAATTGTTTAAACTGGAGTACATGATAAGGTACATGCCAACAGAAATAAAGAAAGAAAAATATTGACTCCTAGAAAATGAATTATAGTTGAAATTAGAATTAAAGAAACATAAACAAGATTTTTTTTATCTTTCCTTAAAAAAAAGTATTGGTCTGAGAGAAAATTGTCCGTAACTGTAGACTGGGTACGAAAATATTGAGTACAAAACTGCAGGTGAAAAACATGTTATTTTGTTCCAACAACAAAAGTTAAAGAAATTAAAATATATTTTTGTTTATATTGAGGCAAAAGCATGTCAATAGACGCCTAAACAAACTTAATACTGTGTTAACTCCTACGATGATTATCTGGCACAAATTTCATCAATAATTTAATAGGTTGATCTACGGGAGTTACCTCCCTTCTGTATTTCATGCTACTTTCGTTTTTAACATGCGTTGTTGACAACAGAATTTTTAGTGAAAGTGATGCGTATTTTAGATTTTCTATGCGTATTTTACGCTTATACGCACGCTATCTGGAGCTCTGCTTTAAACGTCTGTACAGCGTTAACGACTGAATAAAAGATATTGGTGTTCGGATTCATTTTCTTAGTTAAACCATTTTCTTTTATTCTAGATAGTTTTCACAACAAAATTCGACCAAAAATTGTTTTTGTTTATCAGATTTTTCAAACAAAATGGCGCCTTCAACGCGAAAGCTTCCGTTATTTTGGTTCCCTGTCCAATTATGGTCCCCATAGACGTGCGCGGGTGATCAGTCTACACATCCGTTTTCAATCAGAATTCCTCAGTTTTTATCGTTATCTTTAAATTCGAAAAGTTGCGATGTGTCCAATTCGGTACTTCGGACGAAAGTTTTCAAAACCATCACTTAGCAGGTACTCGCGTTACTGTAAAGCTCGCTTTGCGAGCAGGCCCTTCGGGCCAGCTCGTCGAGCTCGCTATTATTTATCCGAAAAGTTGCGATTGTCCGTTATCGGAATATCTCGCCTATTATCATTGAATTACATTAAAAATGGCGCCGCTCTACTAGAACTGACACTGAAAATTTCATTGATAGGCATAAAATTCTATGTATTCTTTGTTTTTTATATAATTTTCTTTTAAATGTACACATGTAGTCTATAGCAGGGCAAGCCAAAGCCCGGGCCAGCTTTGCAAACCCAGCCTTTGACTTCCTCGTATGAATATAGGCAAAGCCTATGAATGGTGAAGTTGATTGAAAAAATCGTTCATTTTTCCATTTTAATTGCTGATTGGGCTTATGACAAAAAAATCAGATTTCTAGAAAAGTAATAAAAAATATTTCTTTTAAACTTTGTTTATTGAGAATTACATGTGACATAAACAGAAAGAAAAATGTTACTGTTGTGAGAATTATTTCTCCTTTTTCATGTTTATAAACACATAATTTTTGGAGTTCTTAAATAATTATTATATGTTATAATGTAAAATTCTTTACATAAATGTGTCCAACAACTTCATTTTGCTGAAGAATTTTGCGCCATTACTTTTATTTTATATATTTGGATTTAATATTCAATTTCTGGCATATATATTTTGACAATTCTTTGACACTGAGGTTTTCTATGAAAACAGAATGAAATGTATGCTGACAGGTGTTAACACAATGGTTTAGAGCATAAATAAGTTATTTAACCTATTTTGTTTTATACTTTGCATATGTAACATGTTTTTTATGGACTTCAAAAATTATGTATTATATAAACATGAAAAAGTGGAAATAATTCTCACAGAAGTGACAGTAACCAAATATTTTTCTTTCTGTTTTGCCATTTGAGCAATAACTCAAAAATTAGGTATGGCAGAGTTATGGTTCTTTTGCACTGTACTTCTACTCAGTAAGATCTATCAACCTACAAAGTGTTAAGTGGATACCTTTTATAGTTCTCAAGTTAAGTCCTGGACAAAGTTCAGTGTGTAAAAATGAGCAAAAGGCAATAACTGCAAAATTAGGAAAGGGATGGTAACGGTTTTTATGTTCTGCACATCTACAGTACTCATTCAGATTAATCTACCTACTACATTTGTACATTCTGAGTTATGTCCCGGACAAGAAATATCTGCAACAGACTAACCAACCGACCACCAGCTGACCCGAGTATACCCCCACAGACTTTCTTTGTGGGGGGTTATAACAACCACAGGGCCAAAATAATTAAGTTCAATTATAACCCAGTAGTCTGTACTCTTCAAACAAATTCTATTCAACTCTGCCTCAATCTCCATGTAGATATATGGTTAAATGTAGACTAGTGCACTTACTTGGATGTATTTCATTTGTTTCAGTACAAGAGGATTCATCAGCAGGTTTCAGCGCAATTTTCATCTGACAGTGCAGGCAATGGGTGCGTATGATGCCGAGTTCAACAATGCTAAAGAAAGACTTAATAACTTGAAGGAGGACCCTGGCAATGTTGTCAAACTCCAGATTTATGCTTTGTTCAAACAGGTGATAATTATTTTAAGTACATGTATTATAAAACTGTTATTAAAAAAAGACATTAAGGAAAGTGCGGGTATTAATTACTTTAGACTTTCTAAGTTTCTATGGAATTAATTCTAAGGACAAAGGTTTAGTAAAATGTATGCTAGTAATAGTATGGTTGGTGCAGGAAGTGTCAATAGACAATACATATTTGAAAATTTACAAACAAGGACGCAATAATCTATATGCTTAAATGTTGCTAACCCCTGTAATATACCGTATTTGTATAGTTTCTTTATACATTGTACTTTCTGTGTAATTTCGGCAACAATTAATCGAAATTCACATGTTGTTGCTGATTTTTCTATCCTTAGGCAACTGTTGGAAAGTGTAATGCACCTAAACCTGGCATGTTGGATGTTGTAGGAAAGTACAAGTGGAATGCATGGAATGATCTAGGGGATATTTCTCAGGTACTTTGTATGCCTTAACTTGAAAACGCTTTCAACCACAATATGATGAATTTATTTCTGCATTCCTTAATTAAGAACGGCCATTAATGATCATTTTTCCAATGTTCCTATTTATGTTTGAAATAATCAGATGGCTTTAAAAGAATTGTTGTAATTTAAACATAACCAAAAGCTATACACATCTGTTTAGTTCTAATTGTGTACAATATTTATATGTGTCAAATAAAAGCATATTCTATGTTACATCCTTGAGAATCTACAGAGATTATGGAAGCAAAGTTATTTTGCCTTTTATAGATCATGTAAACATATTTAAATAAATATAGCTTTATACCTTTAAAATAACATTTAAGGATGAGGCACAGAAGCAGTACATAGAGTTAGTGGACTCGTTGGCTGGAGCGGAGTCCGCTGCATCAGCTGGAGCAGAAGCAACAGGGGACCAGAAGTTTGAAACGCTAGCTGTTTCAAATGCTGGTGGTATTTATAGTATAACACTAAACAGACCAAATAAGAAAAATGCCATTACAGTACAGGTTAGACCTTTTGAATTATATTTTCTTTAAATTATATGTGTCAGGGCAAATTATGATTTACCAGGAACATTTGTTTTGCGTGGTTCTTATTGTTTGAAATTAATTTTTGTTCAATAGAATTGCAGTATTTCAAATGAAATGTAGTGCATTCACTTTCTTAAGCCGGCAAATTATTTATCAGTCTAGTAAATTAACTGTTTATAAAAATAATGTCAAACACTAAATTATTTAGTTTTTATTAGTAAGCATTTACCAAATTAGATAATAGATTGGTTGAATAGCTGTTTTGTAAATACTTACAAATGAACACTTACCTATATTTGGAATTTGTAATTGTTGAAGTAAGATGTAAATAAAATAATCTATCACCCTGAATTTCACATTACAAAGTCATGTTTCATTAATAGAATAATGCAATATCTATTATTGAATGAAATGAAATGCATGGCACTCTATGCATATCATGGTAATAGAGGTTATCTGGAATTCGGCAAAATGGGTTTTTCCCAGCTAATCTGTAGGTACAAACTAACTTTTACTGTTATAGCTTCTTGGTGCACTTCCCATCACAATAGATTAGCCAACCTGTTTCACTTATTTTTGAAGCTATTACTGTAAAAAATTGTTTGTACCTATGTTATTAGCTGGGAAAAACCCAAATATTCTTATTTCTGGAGTAAGTCTTTTGAAAACACACTGCAGTTTCACATGCTGAAGATATTTTAGGAACAAAAAAGATGAGTTAATAATTCTTAGCAAAATTAACACATAACCTATCAAAGAAGGTGAAACATAATTTTTAATAATAATAATATAAAGATTAGCATATTTCATCTACTAGATAAGATTTTCAGATATTGAAATATGTTCTTGCAGATGTATGAAGAGATGATTTCTGCATTAAAAGAAGCAGCAGAAGATAGCACAGTTGTCATAGCAACATTTACAGGTAACAAATTTCATGTAACATTGTACATGTATACTGAAACTGGAAATTTGACTGTTTTATGCAGCAAGTATGAAATTTATTATCAAAAATGAACCCAGAATTATGCTTGTACATATATGTAGAAATACTGAAGAAGTGCTATTTAATACTAGCTCTAAACTGAACACAATTGATATCACATATTATTTGGGCCTGAATCATATAAGCTGAAATTATGGTTGCTGCTTATTGAAAGTCCTAAACTTGTTTCAAAATTTGGTTCAGAAATTATTACTGATGCTGAAAAAGAATGAAACACTTATTATCTCATAACCGTGCCGCTTTTGCGGCTCCATAAAAATGGCAATGCACAACCGTGCATATATTCTGATGTGATGTGATTAAGGCGAGCTAAATGTAAGCGTTATACTACAGGCGCGTCAATCAAAAATGTTTCTTTATCACTTCAAACAGTCTTTATTTTTGGTATGTGATAAATAGAATATTAAATTTGTGAAAGTTTAATACTAAATTTATTGAACTCATTGAATAAAAAATTATTCAACTTGTTCAATAAATTTAGTGTTAAACTTACACTCATTCAAGATCCTCTATATATGTCAGGTATTGATGTTGTTAGAGAATGGTGAATATTTGAGTAGTGGAAATGACTTGGGCAACCTTTTTAGTTCCCTGTTGACCATCACCAAAGTGCTTCTATGGTGATAATATATTTGGATCTTGTTGAGTTAGCCAATATATATAAGTCAGTATTTTATTACAACTATCAGGAGCTGGAGATTTTTACTGTAGTGGAAATGATTTGAGTAACTTTATGAACATCCCTCCAGAAGGAATAGAGGGCATGGCGATAAAAGGTGGTGAACTGTTAGAGTGAGTATTAGTTATATTGCATTCGTAAGAAGATATACTTAATGTATTTAATAATTTAGCAAGATTTTACTTCACATTCAAGACAACTGATTGATGTACAATTATTTTGACATTGATTTGTATTATTACAATCTTAACCATCAGGTGTGTGAGTAACAATAAATTACTTTCTTAAGCAATTAGATTTCAATCATAAAAAGACATTTCTTTATTAACTATTAGAGGATTAGGCACTAAAATTTGATCAGATCTTTAAGAAGGGGCCTCTGTTACCAAGCAGTAAAGATCACCAACTTCAGATCACTTGCCCCTTACCACTGTGGGTCCAAATACCTTGAGGGTCTTTGGATTGTTTCATGTATCCAGCTAGCTTATGGCATGTTGGTGGGTCTAATCAGGCGCCCACCTGTGTCTGAAATGATGTTCTTAGGTCTTCCCCCACCAGTAAAAAGCTTCAAAGTCACAAAATGACCTTTACAATTTTTTTTACAGATGTGACTTAAAACCATGTAAAACAAAGTTTTTCTTTTATACTATGAAAGAGAAGTTGTTGATACATTGATAATATTGTTGCTTGGTACTGGTTGGTTCCAGGAATGGATTTGAGAGCATTTCAATAAGCTTTTAGCTTCCAACCAAACATGTTTTTCTTTTTAATTTTAAGACGTTTTGTAGCAGCTTTTATAGACTTCCCTAAGCCGTTGATAGGTCTTGTGAATGGGCCGGCTGTGGGCGTGTCAGTGACTGTACTCGGTCTGTTTGATGCAGTATATGCAAGTGATAGAGTAAGTAGTATGGTAATTTACACATGTTCTATTGTGTAATAATCTCCCCTGATTGGTGATGAAAAAAGAATTTATTCTGGTGATGTTAATATGTAAGTATCCAGTTAATTTTGCTAAGTCTTGACATTGCAAGATTATTTCATGAAATTATATGAACATACAATCATGTACCTCAGCAAACCTGTATAATGTTACTATACAAAAAATTGGCAGCAAATTGTGGTAGATTTATATATACTTATATTGTAAGCAACTTTGATATATATTTATTGGAATTACAGTGTAATTGTGTGGTATTTTGTTTATTATTTTATTTTATAAATTAGTTTCAAATTCAAATTTTATTTTTAATAATTTAAATAGTGTTACCGTCTGATAATAAAATGGATAAAGCTTTATCAGCAATTGAATGAGCTATTATTTTAAAGTTTTGTATATAAATGGATATTTTTTCCTCTCTACAGGCAACATTCCATACACCTTTCTCCCAGTTAGGCCAGTCACCAGAGGGATGTTCCTCCTACGTCTTCCCTAAACTGATGGGAGCTGCCAAGGCCAGTGAGATGCTCTTGTTTAATAAGAAGATCTCAGCTGCCGAGGCTTTTAATAGAAACCTAGTCACTCAGGTCATACCAGATGATGTGTTTGTTAAAGAGACAACAGCTAAAGTTCAGGCCATTGCTCAATTGCCAAAAGAGGTACACATATATGTTTATGTTTAGATAACAAGTGTTTGCCTTAAGTACATTTTATTACAAAGCTAAAAATCTTGAAAAAAAAAATGTACTTTTAATTAATTCTAAAGCTGCCAGAATGAGCCAATATATTTCAAGAAAATCAGCCTCGAGAAAATTGTACTTGATTTGATGTAAAGTGAAAATATCCATAATTCAAGAAATATTTTGCATGTGTATGTAATAAATGACTGATATTTGCAGTATTTATCACCTTATTCCTACTGTGACAGTTTTCTACTGTGTTACTAATGCAGTAAGGGCTATTTTTGTATATTCTGACCTATTTTGGTATTTTTCCTTGATTTTAAGTGCTGTTTGCAATGTGTTAATTAATTTCTTTGTTCAGGAAACAATACCCTACTTATTAATACATTTAAAAAAAAATCATGAAAACTAGCATGAATCTGGAGGTATGCTGCTTTAATGTTAAATCAGAGTGGTATCCTTATGGTGAATATGTGTACCTTTCAACGTACGGACCAAGACAATGTTTTTGCATGTAACACCACTAATGGTTGGTTCCAGGAAGCAGAATTGAGAGTGGTTCAATTAAGTTTTTAGTTTTCTTAAAACTGTAAGAAATTGTGCCAAATACTATATGACTGAACAAAATGGCATCAAATGTATTTTTTTTCTAGCTTTAGGAAAAAACAATAAGACAGCCCTACTCGACACAGCTTTCGTGCTTGGGTAAAACATGTAGTAAACCCTTGAGAGAATAACCTTAATCCATCGTTCTCCAATGTTAAATGTAAATCTGAGCCGCGTCATGACAAAACCAACATAGTGGGTTTGCGACCAGCATGGATCCAGACCAGCCTGCGCATCCGCGCAGTCTGATCAGGATCCATACTGTTCGCTATCAGTTTCTCTACTTGTAATAAAGTTGGTAAGCGAACAGCATGGATCCTGATCAGACTGCGCGGAGGCGCAGGCTGGTCTGGATCCATGCTTGTCGCAAACCCACTATGTTGGTTTTGTCATGACGCGGCTCATCTATACGTTTTTATTTAGTGACATTAAGTTGATGCATTCTTTTTTATTTCAGAGCATGAGTTTCTCTAAAGTTTTAATTCGTGACGGGGAGAGAGAAAAGTTACACAAAGTGAACAAAGAGGAATGTCGAGTGCTGGTTGGAAGATGGCAATCAAACGAGTGTATGACTGCCATCATGAACTTCTTCCAACAAAAATCCTCCTCAAAGTTGTAGAACGCTGTGATTTCAGAACAATTATTAACTTTAATGAGTTGTGATAGTGAACTGTAAGTTTTTTCACATAAACAGAAATTTATTTATTGTGAACAGGGCTACCTTACAATATGTTGGTGTATTTTTTTTACAAACAGAAACTAATGATCATCGAATTCCTGTCCTAAAATAATATATTTGGATTTGAATTTTTTTCATTACATAATTTATATTGGTAAAGATTACATACTTTTTGTATAATAAATTGAAATTTTTGGAACATTAAATTTGACTCAACGCTGAAAAAATAAATTCATTTTAAACAAAAACGGTCTACTTTGCTGTGACATAGCTCATTATTTATGTGATATATTTTCTTGTATTATATTTATCAAATTTTTCTTTAATTGTGCTAGATGATTTTTTAATGATAAACATATACTTAAGAGTAAATGAGTAAGTTGTATTTGTTAAAAGTGTTTTTTGTCATTGAAGAATATAATTGAGCCGTGTCATGACAAAACCAACATAATGGGTTTGTGACCAGCATGGATCCAGACCAGAAGCATGGATCCAGACCAGCCTGCGCATCCGCGCAGTCTGATCAGGATCCATGCTGTTCGCCTACAGACCCTATAACAAGTAAAGAAACTGATAGCGAACAGCATGGATCCTGATCAGACTGCGCGGATGCGCAGGCTGGTCTGGATCCATGCTGGTCGCAAACCCATTATGTTGGTTTTGTCATGATGCGACTCAATTATGTTTTTATTAAACTGATTCCATATTGGAAAATTGAGAAATTGATTTTTTTTCTATGCAGGTTTTAATTCTCTTCTATTTCTTTTTTTTTCTTCTTTTTTGGGGGGGGGGGTTGCTTGACTGAAGAAATTAGTTTGACAGATAGATAATTAAAGCACATCTTAATATATTCAATGTCGAGTAGTAGCTTTTTGTGTATGCATCTTAATGTTAAATTCTTGATAAATACACCTATGTTGTAACAGAAATTATCATATTAAATCAAATGTATGTACTTTTAATTTATCTGTTATTGAAAATTAGAAATTCTGAAAATTGTCAGATGAGAATATATTTATTATGCAAAGATAATTGCTGTTGTTATTGTTTTAAACATATATTTACACATAAAAGGTTTAAAATATTACTGTAATTCACTGTTTCCTGAAGAGTAATTAGTTATTACATTGATTTTTCTATTGTCTTTATGACATAACCTGTACAAGATATATTATAAATGTTAGTCTTGTTTTACCACATTGACAGAAATTCATCTGGAAAGTCATTTCTTATTAATGTATGATAGAATAAATAGGCTAGGGTATTATTTTGTTGGCAAGGTTAGAGATAAGTCAAATACCATGTATACTGTGCAAGTTTATTGAATGTATGATAAAATTGATATGTTCGCCATTTCTTATTAACGAATGAAAGAATAAATAGTCTAGGGTATTTCAAAAGCAAAGTTAAAGAGGTAACGTCAAATATGTATACTATGTAAGATTATTGAATGAATGATATAATTGATATTTTCACCAGATAAAAAATGGCCCTTTGTCGTGATGAGCCATAAATTGTAGACAGTCGAGGATAATCAGCATATGATCACGTTCTACATCATCCTTTAAAAGTTGACCAACCAAAAGCCTCATTACTGCTGGCTCACTCAGTGCAGTTTCCTCTATAGAACCAGGTTTTGGGGTACCGTTTAACAGCCCATACTTGTTGACAATATCTTGTGTGAACTCCGGGTGATATTCCACATCAAATTTTAGTGGTTGTAACGCCTTTACAATGTGGTCTAGCCTGGCTCTCAGATAGGAATCAAGATCCGGGTCATTGCCAGAACGCTGAACTTCTTTTCTTATCAGCATCCTGATACTTGAAACGCTGTAGCCATAGTAACTGAAATACAATTAAAGATTTTAATTACATTTGTAAATTTGATGTCTTAATGGAAAGGTTTGAGATACTTGTCCTCTATTGCTGAGCTTTTGCAAACGATAGGAAGGTCGATGGTTCTACTAAGGTGCCCGTTCGTGCCTGAAATAATGCATGGAAGTGCATCTTCCTCCACCAGTAAAGCTGGCAATATGACCTATATTGTGTAGGTGTCACGTGAAACCCAATCAAGCAAATGATAGGATTATCTGAACATTGAATGTGTATGTAAATAACGAAAATGTTAAAAAAAGTCCAAAACTATGAGCAGTGAATTAAAAGTAAATTAGGTGCCAAAAATAGTTGACTGAAATATATATATATATAATGTTTAGAGCAAGTTCGATGCTTTATCATGTTAAGAAAATAGCGATGAATGTGAAATAATGTATCCCAAAATAACACAAAAAAAAAACAAGAACAACAAAACAGAGACTTAATAATTATATTACAGATTTAAATATAGCTCTGTGAAAAAATTAGTTTGCTAAAACGCATACAAAGAGTTACTTTGTCTTTCTTACAAAATTCTAAAGAACGTGTCTAATGGCCAGAAACTGTAACTGGACACAAAAGATAAGAAGCTTTTTATAAATAATAAATATAGCACTTTAAGCAATCTGACTAAAAGTTCAGAGCTACTTATTTTTTACATGTTGGGCGTTACTGAAGTATTCAGCAGATTGCATTTTGGGGGAATGCACGTACCATATTTTAATAAACTATCTGAGTTTTACAATCTTCGTGATTATTTAAACATACCGTGATCGCCTTTTGTTGTTTTGCTTGTCATCTGTCACTGAGAAGACATATTCGAGAATTCGTCGGTCAAGTTGAAACGCTATTTCTCCTATAATACGCATATTTGGTTTGGACATTGACATATTGCTGAAAATTCCTTTAGGAATACGCGGATAGTAACCTATAAGGACATCTAGTGGACGATGAAGCACATATATGGCTGAAATAGAACGAATATATACATTGTATTATAAACAACAAAAACCAAAAACGCCATTCTACGGAACTTGTCATTCAAGATGTACTTAACATGTGAGCTGTGATATAAACTCGTGGAATACTAGTAGTTCTTAATTTGTTCATACGAAAAAAATATTAACATTTTTTCTTGGGGGTGGAAGTGGGGGGGGGGTCTCTATGTGGAGTAGGTTTTAAAACGCAAGTAATGTCCCATCAACACTACGTAGAGTACGTAGAGGTCATATGGCGACTTTCCCGTTTAATTAACTTTAGGAAGACCTCAGATGCCCTCTGTGCATTACTATTTCAGGCACGTAAGCTAGCCGGACTTAATTCCTGACATTTTTTTTCGAAATCAAAGTCCCGGATACATTTAAAAAGAAAACACTAGCTCATGAGCTATTTTTCGACAAACATTATGTAAATGGATTAACAAAAAGTAAAGCAGCTAAAAAGTTATATTATATCAGTTATAGTAGATTATAATAAAGTGAACATCAATAGCATCAAACAATGTTATATCAGTGATAGTAGATTATAATAAAGTGAACATTAGTAGCATCCAAAGTGAAAGGCAAACGGTAAAATAGAACGGAAATTTCATGTCAACAGGTACAAAAAAGTTCAAATACTTATAAAATGGTATTACAGTCATGATTCATTTTAGTTTACACATAATAACTGATGCAGTTTTCTCGACGCTGTCAATTTGCGGGAGAAAAAAACAACAACACCATCGGTCAAGAAGGCTCTGAAACATAGACATTATGGTTATACCATAGTCGCCCTTTGGGTGTAAGGGTTATACATTTAACACTACCCGATCGTTGTGACATGTATCACCCTTACAGTTATACATGTCACGAGCCGGCAATTCCGATCGGGTAATATTTAGTATTTGTCTATTCACAGAGCCTTGCTTGACCGATACTGTACTTACTCTATTTGTCAAAGCGTGTTATATATTGTCCTTATGTTCATTTAACAATCTAAATGTTCTTAAATTTGAATATTGTAAAGTATGTTAACTATATTAGCTCATGGTATTTTTTGTTTAACTAGCTTAATATTTAAATATATATTATTATGTTGGCAACAAATATGCGTTAAAAGATTTCGTAACCAAATTTACTTGCATTAAAAATACATGATTATTGGTGAACTAATTTTATATAATGTTAACTGCACAAAATAGGCCGACATAAAATTGAACAAATAGATACTTAAAAAAAATAGATAGTATAGATATTATAGTGTATATGGTGAAATATCTACAGTATATACCACGGATTTACATGTATATTACAATTAAGATCCGTGTGTATAATTACTGACTGAAGTAAATGTGGTTAATTTTCCATATTGGTTTTTAAAATTAAAAACCCAAATATTTACGTGAAGGTAACATCAAATATTTCGGGGGGGGGGGGGGGGGCAAAGCTTCATTTGTACTTATACTTATAAGCCATCGGATGATTTGTTGTACATGTATTATGCTATAGTGGCATATCTATAAACATATCAAAATCTAGTTTATATGCTATAAAGAATTTTTTGGGCGTCCTACACTATAGTTTAATGAACAATAAAAAAAAAGCGCACGATTTTCGAAGAATACTTAAAAAAGACAAATGTTAAATGGCAAAAAAGCGTCTATTAATAACAATTAGTGTATACCTTTTTCAAGAGCGCCTGGACCTTTGATCCCCATGATGTAAGCTAGTGAGTCGCTTGAAAGGATGTTTGCTAGAAAAATAGAAACATTTCCAATATATTTCTCAGATACCTTTTTCAATTGTAAGGATAACAGAAAAGGCAAGTAATACATGTATCTCTTACTGAGCTTCTTTAGTTAAATAGTTACAAGAGCTGTCCATGAGATAGTGCGCTCGACTATTCTCAAAGTTTGGCAGAAACTTTCAGTGGTATCTTTTGAAGTTTAAAAATTTAGTAATAGCCAACTACAGCACACATGTATATGCTACATAGTAAACAGTAATCAATAACTTTTGAAATGTCTTGTAAATTATTGTAATTTGTAAAGTTTGGATGAGATGTTTTGTGATTGCTTGTGCGTGCTATATTCAGAATGCATATATATTTTTCATATATTTTCACCATGTAGCTACGGTAACTTATAGTACGTTTATATTGTCTACACATTAATTAAAATCAAGTAGGGTATTTCAAATTCTACTTGAAAGACCCTGAATCAAGTAAGGCAATAAATAAATTCACCTTGGCTTTGGATATCATGGTGTGGTTTATTTGCTGGTAAAGGTGTAGAGGATGCCTGCGGTGTACCTATATCTTCCGGTCTGTCTACACAGGTGCCAGAACTATTTACATGTACCGGTACTTGTGTAGGTTTGCTACTTTTGGAAGAGCTGTCTAATAATAATTAAGATCCGTGTGTATAATTACTGACTGAAGTAAATGTGGTCAATTGTCCATATTGGTTTTTAAAATTAAAAACCCAAATATTGACGTGAAGGTAACATCAAATATTTTCTGGGGGAGGGGGCAGGGGGGGGGGGCAAAGCTTCATTTGTACTTACTTAAAAGGCATCGGATGATTTGTTGTACATGTATTATGCTATAGTGGCATATCTATAAACATATCAAAATCTAGTTTGTATGCTATAAAGAATTTTTTGGGCGTCCTACACTATAGTTTAATTAACAATTAAAAAAAGCGCACGATGTTTTCGAAGAATACTTAAAAAAGCCAAATGTTAAATGGCAAAAAGCGTTAATTTATAACAATTAGTGTATACCTTTTTCAAGAGCGCCTGGACCTTTGATCCCCATGATGTAAGCTAGTGAATCGCTTGAAAGGATGTTTGCTAGAAAAATAGAAACACTTCCAATATATTTCTCAGAAACCTTGTTAAAATGTAAGGATAACAGTAAAGGCAAGTAATATCTCTTATTGAACTTCTTTAGTTATAATAGTTACAGGAGCTCTCCATGAGATAGTGCGCTCGAAAGTTTGGCAGCAAGAAAAGGGACATAACTTTGTAAAAAAGTAACTCATAGTTATGGGACTTAATATTATGTCCATCATGTAAGATAATCATAATCACAGAGAAAAAGTGACTGAAACTACAGCGGTGACAGACAAGTGGTTTGAAGTCAACGACCTTAACCATTCGGTCACGGCTCAATCCTCAACAAGTAAAAGTACATTGTAATGGAATCAATGATCTCGAAGGAAACTATTACAGATCAAGAAACGACAACATTTTACAGCTGTCAGTTTTAGTTTTTATAACAGACATTAACCGACATAATACCCAGTGGTATCTTTTGAAGTTTTAAAATTTAAGGATAGCCAACTACAGCACACATGTATATGCTACATAGTGAACAGTAATCAATAACTTTTGAAATGTCTTGTAAATTATTTCTAAGTTTGGATGAGATGTTTTGTGATTGCTTGTGCGTGCTATATTCAGAATGCTAATATAGTTTTCATATATTTTCACCATGAAGCTACGGTAACTTATAGTACGTTTATATTGTCTACACATTAATTAAAATCAAGTAGGGTATTTCAAATTCTAAAAAGACCCTGAATCAAGTAAGGCAATAAATAAATTCACCTTGGCTTTGGATATCATGGTGTGGTTTATTTGCTGGTAAAGGTGTAGAGGATGCCTGCGGTGTACCTATATCTTCCGGTCTGTCTACACAGGTGCCAGAACTGTTTACATGTACCGGTACTTGTGTAGGTTTGCTACTTTTGGAAGAGCTGTCTTCAACATGGTTTAGGTCACTACGCACAGACTTTCTGTCCAAATCAGTCCTGCCATGAAGTTCCGACAATGTCATGTCTTCATCTCGAAAAGATGGCCGTGTGCTTCGATTATGGTCTTCTTGGGCCATGGCCGATGTATCTGGATTACCTTTGACATTTTCTGTTTGAAGAGTGTTGTCCGATAACTCCTGAGGTGTACGAGTCAAGTTTACGGACTTTGCCAAATGACGTCTTATCTTCCTGTCTGTAGGAATTTGCGGCTGATTGGACTGGTTTTCATTGTACAGACCATCTTGAGCATCATACAATAAGTGCTGGGCTGTTTGATAATCGCTGACCGGTGATCGGTTATATTTTACACTCCTGAGCTGAGGTTTTGCATCTATAAACACGGGCAGCGATTCGTTGTTTGAAGAGGAGTTGATGGTAGTGCTGTCTTTTTCGGGCCTTGCGTGGTGAAGGCTGCAAAAACGTAAAGAACAGTCTCTGCATGGCTGTCTGCTTTTGACTTGTGAAAAAGCACTGTTTTCATTTACTTTGAATTGTCCATTGTCAAAAACAAGCCTCTTTATCGGTGGAGCACTGCTTGCACGTTTGTTAATACTTTTATCATACGTTACCTCGCCTAGAAGACTGTTAGAATCCCTTGAATACTTGCCGCTTTTGCTTTCAATAGATTTTGATCTTGACTGCAAAGACTGTTGACCTTGCCCTTGTTGTAAATTAGAATCATTGAACTTTGTAGAGAACGAATGTCCGGTCGGAGACCTATCTGGTGACTTGCTATATAGGCTTTTCCCAACACCGAATCTCATTGGCGGGCGAATTGACCTTGACGGCGACACTGGAGAATGACTTCTACCAGGAGACTTCATATAACTGTTATCATAACTTCTGTAGCTATGACTTTGTAGATCATTTAGATCTATGTTTTGAAACGACATTCCATAGCTGGTAGACGCATCATTTGGCTGTTGTAACAGCTGGGGAGCATCGGATTGTGCCTTAAAGTCTATCGCTTCTAGATTTATACGTGGATCTAATATCTTTTCTGCAAAAATAGACATATTTTTCTTTAGATTCGATATTTCCAATTAATAACGATTTATTTTATTAAGTCCAGCTCGGACGTTTGCGTAGTTAAATCAAAACATCTTAGTTTGAATGTGGTTTACCTTTATTTCTTATCATATTTCGAATACACCTGGATGACTGATTAGTCAGAATTGATTACATTTAACTTTAAAGCGGCTATCCTCCAGGATTAATGCGTATTTTCGTGAAAAATTTAAAAATGTATTTAAAAGTATAATATTGTAAAGTAACCAAAAGGAAGCAATTTACACATCATAAATGGCACTTACAACCCATGTAAGTTACCATTTGAAATGAAGTAAAATATGCAAAAATAGTCTTAAATGCGTAAGTAACGCAGTAGAAATAAAGTTATAAATATTGGAAAATCAGTCATTAATCGCACACAACATGTTAATTATTGATTGAATCTTTTTACTTTTCCCAAAATCTTTGTTAGATTTTATTGAAATATTTTGGCACACCTGGAGGCATATGCTGCTTTAAGAAAGGTAACTATGTATTATAATTGTAAAATCAATAATGTAACAGTAATTACAAAAATCATTATTGAAATGAACTTTTATATTACAATTATAGTATGATTTAAAATGTGACCGGACTGATATCAACCCTTTCACTGCCATAGGGACGGCATATGCCGTCCCTATTATTTTCGGCGTATTTGCTATATGAATGGCTTTTGCCGTTTCTATAATAATAATAATAAATATGTATATATAATTATACAATCGACAATAATTATTATATACTAGCAGATTTGGAAACATATATAATTATTATAATAGTAATAACAAATAATAATAATTATATTAATTAATAATATATTAATTTCTTAGAAAACCTTCTGGCAAATAGGTGATCAATTAATTAAATAACCCTCTGGCAGCGAAAGGGTTAAGGAAAAATTGTAAAATTGTTAATATATCCGCTAAATGCCTCCGCATTGCAAAATAGAATGCTATATTCGAGGACAGACGGGTTGGCTAATTTCCCACTACTACACGTTTAGCATTAGTAGCCATAGAAAATCGTCCGGTTTTCGGAATTCAGAGGTTTCGGTATATACAGGATATTTTTTCAATGAACTTAAAAGGAAAAAATACAGGATTTTTAAAATCGTCCGGTTTTCAGGGGATCCGGTATTGAGAGTTTTACTGTATGTTAATAATATAATTATCCTTAAAATTCAATTCTGATAATATCCAGTTGCCCCAGTCTAAGAATGTATCACTGGACATTTGCCCCCAGTGGACATGGAAATCTGCTCCCCCTATCCCCTTCCCCCAACCTCATTTCATTTAGTCGAAATTTAATGTTGGTGGACATTTTCTAACAGGATTGAATATATTTTTTTTTACATTTGCTAAATGCATGTCAAATGCAGAACTAAGCTGATATATGTTTCAATAATAACGTATTACTTATTAGCTTTATTTTCACGTTACTTTCTTTGTTTATAACATCAAACACTTCTAAAGGGCAACTGTTGTTTTTTTTTCATTGCCCTTAATTTCTCATATAAAGATGATCATAATCACCTAACTATGTTACTACCAGTCTGAGGGTATGTTAAGCATGCATAATGTAATAATCTAATTTTATTAAGGATACTATTAAATGCCCGGTGTAATTGATTGGTTAAATTGTCACATATACTGGAGAGAAAAAAAAAACATAATAAACGTTTGGTAATTTTACCTTTGCCACGCCACATTTCTTAAATGAACTTCGAATTGAAAATTGATCAATAGAGCAAAATCTACCTGTCATAAATTGCCTTAATCTATCGTCAGACATCGACAACACAGATGCCAGAACATTAGCTGTCTTTAAGCTTGAGTTCTTCATGAACAGAACCATACAACGGCGCAGCTTTCGATTCTCTATGCGTAGCTGAAGATTTTTGTCGCTAATAATGTGAGAGAAAGACCGATCATTGTTCCTACTAGGAGGTCTCTGGTCCTTATTCTCTGATGCCATTTCCTGTTGAAGAGTTACTGAGCGAAGTGCGTCCAGCGGAAGTGTAGAAATATTACGATTTGTCGACATTTTAAAGAAATTTATGCCGGAATAAAGAAAATGTCGCGATCACCTCCTGTACCGCAACTTCCGACAAAGGACGTCACATAGCAACGACGTCTTTTATAGAAAGCGCCAAAGAAATCTCGCGTTACATAGCGTTGTTATCCCTCATGAAAATGTCAAAGTCTTTTATTCTATAATAAGTTCAATGAAAACAAACGTTTTTCTTTAGCTTTCGACGTTTAATCTTCTTCAGAAAAAAAAACTTTTAAAAGCCTTTTATTCGAACCAAACTTGAATAGGCGCATAGTCTTTCACCAACTGGTCATCACACACGCTGGCGCAGACAAACATACACAATTTAAAGAAATGGTTCAAATGGTTCAATCATATACTTTTATTACAGATTAAATATAGTTTTTTGTCATTGAAGAATATAATTGAGCCGTGTCATGACAAAACCAACATAATGGGTATGTGACCAGCATGGATCCAGACCAGAAGCATGGATCCAGACCAGCCTGCGCATCCGCGCAGTCTGATCAGGATCAATGCTGTTCGCTTACAGACCCTATAACAAGTAAAGAAACTGATAGCGAACAGCATGGATCCTGATCAGACTGCGCGGATGCGCAGGCTGGTCTGGATCCATGCTGGTCGCAAACCCATTATGTTGGTTTTGTCATGATGCGGCTCAATTATGTTTTTATTAAACTGATTCCATATTGGAAAATTGAGAAATTGATGTTTTTCTATGCAGGTTTTAATTCTCTTCTATTTCTTTTTTTTTTTCTTCTTTTTTTTTTTGGGGGGGGTTGCTTCACTGAAGAAATTAGTTTGACAGATAGATAATTAAAGCACATCTTAATATATTCAATGTCGAGTAGTAGCTTTTTGTGTATGCATCTTAATGTTAAATTCTTGATAAATACACCTATGTTGTAACAGAAATTATCATATTAAATCAAATGTATGTTTGTATGTACTTTTAATTTATCTGTTAATGAAAATTAGAAATTCTGAAAATTGTCAGATGAGAATATGTTTATTATGCAAAGATAATTGCTGTTCTTATTGTTTTAAACATATATTTACACATAAAAGGTTTAAAATATTACTGTAATACACTGTTTCCTGAAGAGTAATTAGTTATTACATTGATTTTTCTATTGTCTTTATGACAAAACCTGTACAAGATATATTATAAATGTTAGTCTTGTTTTACCACATTGACAGAAATTCATCTGGAAAGTCATTTCTTATTAATGAATGATAGAATAAATAGGCTAGGGTATTATTTTGTTGGCAAGGTTAGAGATAAGTCAAATACCATGTATACTGTGCAAGTTTATTGAATGTATGATAAAATTGATATGTTCGCCATTTCTTATTAACGAATGAAAGAATAAATAGTCTAGGGTATTTCAAAAGCAAAGTTAAAGAGGTAACGTCAAATATGTATACTATGTAAGATTATTGAATGAATGATATAATTGATATTTTCACCAGATAAAAAATGGCCCTTTGTCGTGATGAGCCATAAATTGTAGACAGTCGAGGATAATCAGCATATGATCACGTTCTACATCATCCTTTAAAAGTTGACCAACCAAAAGCCTCATTACTGCTGGCTCACTCAGTGCAGTTTCCTCTATAGTACCAGGTTTTGGGGTACCGTTTAACAGCCCATACTTGTTGACAATATTTTGTGTGAACTCCGGGTGATATTCCACATCAAATTTTAGTGGTTGTAACGCCTTTACAATGTGGTCTAGCCTGGCTCTCAGATAGGAATCAAGATCCGGGTCATTGCCAGAACGCTGAACTTCTTTTCTTATCAGCATCCTGATACTTGAAACGCTGTAGCCATAGTAACTGAAATACAATTAAAGATTTTAATTACATTTGTAAATTTGATGCTTTAATGGAAAGGGTTGATATACTATTCGTCTATTGTTGAGCTTTTGCAATCGATAGGAACGTGGTTGGTTCTACTCAGGTGCCCGTTTGTGCCTGTGCATGGAAGTGCATCTTCCTCCACCAGTAAAGCTGGCAATATGACCTATATTGTGTAGGTGTCACGTGAAACCCAATCAAGCAAATGATAGGATTATCTGAACATTGAATGTGTATGTAAATAACGAAAATGTAAAAAAAGTCCTCAACTATGAGCAGTGAATTAAAAGTAAATTAGGTGCCAAAAATAGTTGACTGACATATATATATATAATGTTTAGAGCATGTTCGATGCTTTATCATGTTAAGAAAATAGCGATGAATGTGAAATAATGTATCCCAAAATAACACAAAAAACAAGAACAACAAAACAGAGACTTAATATTTATATTACAGATTTAAATATAGCTTTGTGAAAAAATTAGTTTGCTAAAACGCATACAAAGAGTTACTTTGTCTTTCTTACAAAATTCTAAAGAACGTGTCTAATGGCCAGAAACTGTAACTGAACACAAAAGATAAGAAGCTTTTTATAAATAATAAATATAGCACTTTAAGCAATCTGACTAAAAGTTCAGAGCTACTTATTTTTTACATGTTGGGCGTTACTGGATTATTTAGCAGATTGCATTTTGGGGGAATGCACGTACCATATTTTAATAAACTATCTGAGTTTTACAATCTTCGTGATTATTTAAACATACCGTGATCGCCTTTTGTTGTTTTGCTTGTCATCTGTCACTGAGAAGACATATTCGAGAATTCGTCGGTCAAGTTGAAACGCTATTTCTCCTATAATACGCATATTTGGTTTGGACATTGACAGATTGCTGAAAATTCCTTTAGGAATACGCGGATAGTAACCTATAAGGACATCTAGTGGACGATGAAGCACATATATGGCTGAAATAGAACGAATAAATACATTGTATTATAAACAACAAAAACGCCAAACTACGGAACTTGTCATTGAAGATGTACTTAACATTTGAGCTGTGATATAAACTCTTGGAATAGTTCTAGAATGTTCATACCAAAATGGTAGGGGAAACAAATATTAATTTTTTTTCTTTTGGGGGGGGGGGGATGCTGAGTAGGTTTTAAAACACATGTACTGTTCCATCAACACTGAAGAGGTAATATGGCGACTTTCCCGCTTAATTAACTTTAAATAACTGGTAGAAGAAGACCTCAGATGCCCTCTGTGCATTACTATTTCAGGAACGTGGAGATACTAAGTCATGGCCACGAGATATATATGTCGTGGCCACGAGATACTATGTCGTGGCCACGAGATAAATAAGTCGTGGGAACGAGTTACTATGTCATGGCCACGAGTTACTAAGTCTTGGCCACGAGATAGTTAAGTCGTGGGAACGAGATACTATGTCGTGGCCACGAGTAACTAAGTCGTGGCCACGAGATAGTTAAGTGGTGCGCACGAGATAAATAACCTATCAGATTACACTATTTATATGAATTTTCATAATTAACTAGACATGTGCTATAGTACAAGGCTGCCCATACTTCACCTGTCTGTAAAAGTGTCATTTATACAAGTTATTGATTGGTCAATGATTTCACATTTAGCGTCATTGTGACCCTGATTTTGATCCAATGGCCTCAAAATTATTAGGTGTCATCTACAGATATTTCTAGGTTATACGGATCATGGCTTATTCCTTCTAAATCATTCATCAGACATTTTACATGAAGTGTCATGTTTACCTTGACCTCAAACATCCTAATAGGCTATCTACTGTACATGGGCAATGTCCCTACCAAATAAAATAAACCAGGACTAATTCCTTCTCAAGTTATCGTATAAACAAGGTTAACAGGCCGTTGTACGTACAAACTGACCAATTCTATCATAGAATTGTCCCCACAAAGGGCTATAACTTAGTCAAAATTAATGTCTGATTTATGGGCCTTAGAAGGTGACTTTCTAATATGATCCTAAAGACATGTATCAAGTTTAAAGTGAACACTACAGTATTTTCAAAGATTAATGTTGCATGTAAAACTTTAAACAGAAATTTTTCTAAGTTTAAAAAATTCATAGTGTAATCTGATTGGTTAATTATCTCGTGCGCACGACTTAGTTATCTCGTTCCCACTACTTGGTTACTCGTGGCCACGACAAAGTATCTCGTGGCTACGACAAAGTATCTCGTTCCCATGACTCAACTATCTCGTGGCCACGACTTAACTATATTGTGGCCACGACATAGTATCTCGTTCTCATGACTTAACTATCTCGTGGCAACGACTTTGTAACTCGTGGCCGCGACTTTGTAACTCGTGGCCACGACATAGTAGTTCGTGCGCACGAGATAAATAAAAACACACACATGTCACCTTTGTGCCGCCGTAAGTTATAACTTCCCAGTGAAAAAGTTTTATTAAAGATAAACACAGTCACTGGCAGTGGAAAAAATTCAAACTTGACGATATTTATTGAAAAGACCAATACCGTACGACAAGAAAATAGAACTTGAGTGGAATGATAGTCCGTAAGGGACTAATATCACAAGGTATTACAATGTGAACATCAATAGCACCCGAAATGAAAGGCAACAGAAATTTCATTAATATTATAATCAACAGATTACAGTCCCGATTCATATTAGTTTACGCAAATGAATCTAGTTTACGCGTTAATTTAACTGATTCCAACAAACGCAACCAGTTTTCTCGACGCTGTCAGTTTGGAAGAAAAAACAACACCAACGGCCAAGCAAGGCTCTGAAATAGACATTATGGTTATACCATAGTCGCCCTTTGGGTGTAAGGGTTGTATATTAACACCACCCGACCGGTGTGACATGTACCACCCTTACAGCCATACATGTCACGAGCCGGCTATTCCGACCAGGTGACATTTAGTATTTGTCTATTTACAGGGCCTTGCTTGACCACTTATGTATTAAATAATTTGTTCAAAGCGTGTTATATATTGTCGTTATGTTCATTTAACAATCTAAATGTTGTTATATTTGAATATTGTAAAGCATATTATCTATAATAGTTCATGGTGTTTTTTGTTTAACTAGCTTGATATTTAAATATATATGGTGTTGGCAACAAATATGCATTAAAAGATTTCATAACCAAAATTCCCTGCATTAAAAATACATGGTTATTGTTTGGTGAACTAATTTTAAATTATGATATGTTTGCTGAATATACTCAAAATAGGCGGAGATAAGAATTGAATGAAATAGCAAAATGCATATCTATAAACATGAATGCGATAGTGATTCATATATCAAAATCTAGTTCACACATATGAGGCTATATGCAATAAAAATATTGGATATCCTGCATTGTAGTTTAATTAACAATTTTAAAAAATCGCAGTTTTTTCAAAGAATACAAATGTACATAAGAAACGCCAAATGTTAAATGGCAAAAAAGCGTCTATTAATAACAATTAGTGTATACCTTTTTCAAGAGCGCCTGGACCTTTGATCCCCATGATGTAAGCTAGTGAATCGCTTGAAAGGATGTTGGCTAGAAAAATAGAAACACTTCCAATATACATTGTATTTCTCAGAAACCTTGTTAAAATGTAAGGATAACAGTAAAGGCAAATAATATCTCTTACTGAACTTCTTTAGTTATAAAAGTTACAAGAGCTGTCCATGAGATAATGAGCTCGACTATTCTCAAAGCTTGGCAGAAAGAAAAGGGACATAACTTTGTAAAAAAGGTAAGTCATAGTTATGGGACTTATGTCCATCATATAAGATAATTTTAATCATAGAGAATAGGTGACTGAAGCTACAGCGGTGACAGACAAGTGGTTTGAAGTCAACGACCTTAACCACTCGGCCACGGCTCAATCCTCAATTAACAAGTAAAAGTAATGGAATAAATGATTTCGAAGGAAACTATTACAGATAAAGAAACGACAACATTTTACAGCTGTCAGTTTTAGTTTTTATAACAGACATTAACCGTCATAATACACAGTGGTATCTTTTCAAGTTTAAAAAATTAAGGATAGCTACAGCACACATGTATATGCTACATAGTGAACAGTAATCAATAACTTTTGAAATGTCTTGTAAATTATTTCTAAGTTTGGATGAGATGTTTTGTGATTGCTTGTGCGTGCTAAATTCAGAATGCTAATATATTTTTCATATATTTTCACCATGAAGCTACGGTAACTTTTAGTACGTTTATATTGTCTACACATTAATTAAAATCAAGTAGGGTATTTCAAATTCTAAAAAGACCCTGAATCAAGTAAGGCAATAAATAAATTCACCTTGGCTTTGGATATCATGGTGTGGTTTATTTGCTGGTAAAGGTGTAGAGGATGCCTGCGGTGTACCTATATCTTCCGGTCTGTCTACACAGGTGCCAGAACTATTTACATGTACCGGTACTTGTGTAGGTTTGCTACTTTTGGAAGAGCTGTCTTCAACATGGTTTAGGTCACTACGCACAGACTTTCTGTCCAAATCAGTCCTGCCATGAAGTTCCGACAATGTCATGTCTTCATCTCGAAAAGATGGCTGTGTGCTTCGATTATGGTCTTCTTGGGCCATGGCCGATGTATCCGGATTACCTTTGACATTTTCTGTTTGAAGAGTGTTGTCCGATAACTCCTGAGGTGTACGAGTCAAGTTTACGGACTTTGCCAAATGACGTTTTATCTTCCTGTCTGTAGGAATTTGCGGCTGATTGGACTGGTTTTCATTGTACAGACCATCTTGAGCATCATACAATAAGTGCTGGGCTGTTTGATAATCGCTGACCGGTGATCGGTTATATTTTACACTCCTGAGCTGAGGTTTTGCATCTATAAACACGGGCAGCGATTCGTTGTTTGAAGAGGAGTTGATGGCAGTGCTGTCTTTTTCGGGCCTTGCGTGGTTAAGGCTGCAAATACGTAAAGAACAGTCTCTGCATGGCTGTCTGCTTTTGACTTGTGAGAAAGCACTGTTTTCATTTACTTTGAATTGTCCATTGTCAAAAACAAGCCTCTTTATCGGTGGAGCACTGCTTGCACGTTTGTTAATACTTTTATCATACGTTACCTCGCCTAGAAGACTGTTAGAATCCCTTGAATACTTGCCGCTTTTGCTTTCAATAGATTTTGATCTTGACTGCAAAGACTGTTGACCTTGCCCTTGTTCTATAGTAGAATTATTGAACTTTGTAGAGAATGAATGTCCGGTCGGAGACCTATCTGGTGACTTGCTATATGGGCTTTTCCCAACACCGAATCTCATTGGCGGGCGAATTGACCTTGACGGCGACACTGGAGAATGACTTCTACGAGTAGACTTCATATAACTGTCATCATAACTTCTGTAGCTATGACTTTGTAGATCATTTAGATCTATGTTTTGAAACGACATTCCATAGCTGGTAGACGCATCATTTGGCTGTTGTAACAGCTGGGGAGCATCGGATTGTGCCTTAAAGTCTATTGCTTCTAGATTTATACGTGGATCTAATATCTTTTCTGCAAAAATAGACATATTTTTCTTTAGATTCGATATTTCCAATTAATAACGATTTATTTTATTAAGTCCAGCTCGGACGTTTGCGTAGTTAAATCAAAACATCTTAGTTTGAATGTGGTTTACCTTTATTTCTTATCATATTTCGAATACACCTGGATGACTGATTAGTCAGAATTGATTACATTTAACTTTAAAGCGGCTATCCTCCAGGATTAATGCGTATTTTCGTGAAAAATTTAAAAATGTATTTAAAAGTATAATATTGTAAAGTAACCAAAAGGAAGCAATTTACACATCATAAATGGCACTTACAACCCATGTAAGTTACCAAAATGAAGTAAAATATGCAAAAATAGTCTTAAATGCGTAAGTAACGCAGTAGAAATAAAGTTATAAATATTGGAAAATCAGTCATTAATCGCACACAACATGTTAATTATTGATTGAATCTTTTTACTTTTCCCAAAATCTTTGTTAGATTTTATTGAAATAGTTTGGCTCATCTGGAGGCATATGCTGCTTTAAGAAAGGTAACTAAGTATTATAATTGTAAAATCAATTACGTAACAGTAATTACAAAAATCATTATTTAAATTTTGAAATGAACTTTTATATTACAATTATAGTATGATTTAAAATGTGACCGGACTGATATCAACCCTTTCACTGCCATAGGGACGGCATATGCCGTCCCTATTATTTTCGGCGTATTTGCCATATGAATGGCTTTTGCCGTTTCTATAATAATAATAATAATAATAATAATAAATATGTGTAAATATAATTATACAATCGACAATAATTATTACATACTAGCAGATTTGGAAACATATATAATTATTATAATAGTAATAACAAATAATAATAATTATATTAATTAATAATATATTAATTTCTTAGAAAACCTTCTGGCAAATAGGTGATCAATTAATTAAATAACCCTCTGGCAGCGAAAGGGTTAAGGAAAAATTGTAAAATTGTTAATATATCCGCTAAATGCCTCCGCATTGCAAAATAGAATGCTGTATTCGAGGACAGACGGGTTGGCTAATTTCCCACTACTACACGTTTAGCATTAGTAGCCATAGAAAATCGTCCGGTTTTCGGAATTCAGAGGTTTCGGTATATACAGGATATTTTTTCAATGAACTTAAAAGGAAAAAATACAGGATTTTTAAAATCGTCCGCGTTTTCAGGGATCGGTATTTGAGAGTTTACTGTATATTAATAATATAATTATCCTTAAAATTCAATTCTGATAATATCCAGTTGCCCCAGTCTAAGACTGTATCACTGGACATTTGCCCCCAGTGGACATGGAAATCTGCTCCCCCTATCCCCTTACCCCAACCTCATTTCATTAATTAGTCGAAATTTAATGTTGGTGGACATTTTCTAACAGGATTGAATATATTTTTTTTTACATTTGCTAAATGCATGTCAAATGCAGAACTAAGCTGATATATGTTTCAATAATAACGTATTACTTATTAGCTTTATTTTCACGTTACTTTCTTTGTTTATAACATCAAACACTTCTAAAGGGCAACTGTTGTTTTTTTCATTGCCCTTAATTTCTCATATAAAGATGATCATAACCACCTAACTATGTTACTACCAGTCTGAGGGTATGTTAAGCATGCATAATGTAATAATCTAATTTTATTATGGATACTATTAAATGTCCGGTGTAATTGATTGGTTAAATTGTCACATATACTGGAGAGAAAAAAAAACATAATAAACGTTTGGTAATTTTACCCTTGCCACGCCACATTTCTTAAATGAACTTCGAATTGAAAATTGATAAATAGAGCAAAATCTACCTGTCATAAATTGCCTTAATCTATTGTCAGACATCGACAACACAGATGCCAGAACATTAGCTGTCTTTAAGCTTGAGTTCTCCATGAACAGAGCCATACAACGGCGCAGCTTTCTATTCTCTACGCGTAGCTGAAGATTTTTGTCGCTAATAATGTGAGAGAAAGACCGATCATTGTTCCTACTAGGAGGTCTCTGGTCCTTATTCTCTGATGCCATTTCCTGTTGAAGAGTAACTGAGCGAAGTGCGTCCAGCGGAAGTGTAGAAATATTACGATTTGTCGACATTTTAAAGAAATTTATGCCGGAATAAAGAAAATGTTGCGATCACCTCCTGTACCGCAACTTCCGACAAAGGACGTCACATAGCAACGACGTCATTTATAGAAAGCGCCAAAGAAATCTCGCGTTACATAGCGTTGTTATCCCTCATGAAAATGTCAAAGACTTTTATTCTATAATAAGTTCAATGAAAACAAACGTTTTTCTTTAGCTTTCGACGTTTAATCTTCTTCAGAAAAAAAACTTTTAAAAGCCTTTTATTCGAACCAAACTTGAATAGGCGCATAGTCTTTCACCAACTGGTCATCACACACGCTGGCGCAGACAAACATACACAATTTAAAGAAATGGTTCAATCAGATACTTTTATTACAGATTAAATATAGCTCTGTGGTTCAAGAAAGATCATCCAGATGGGTTAGAAAAACATATATCTAGAGATTTTCTAGATATACACGTGTCATTTCAACTTAGATTTCTAAATCACATTTGGTTGGAGCACACTGTCTGGACTCCAGGCTGAATATGTTTTAAATACAATGTAGTAACAATAATTATCATATAAACCGCGGCGCAGGAGTGTAATAAAGCCATTTAATAAAAACGATATTACACTATAGTCTGTCCCATTAAAAATGGAAATGAACTTTTGCCTGGTATGAATTAACAAAACGACCTTGAATAAAAAATAAATAAAACTTTTTTGTAAACTAGAAAAAAGTCACCCTCGACATTTTTCAGGATTTTTTC
>NW_026858338.1:0-19108 GCF_026571515.1 Ruditapes philippinarum | reverse complement strand
TTTTTTTTTTTTTCTCTGCCTAACAAATCAATCTTTCAGCTGCATTAATTGTAATATGATGTAAGATAACCCAAATACTGCGCCAGATGGGGAAAGATTGTAACTTTGAAAAAATGACTTTAAAAAAAAAGCCACATTCCTGCCTCAGATCCCAAGGACACAATGTTTTGTCCTATAATATTCTTTTTATATGTCAACAAGGACAACTTAATCCTTATGCCGGCCTTTATGCAGCAACTGAATTCACCCATATGACAAGTGCATCAATTTAAGTTAATATATATCCTGGCAAAGGATAAAGGACAAACAATAAACAAATTATTGCTTCAAATGGCATTAAAAACTATAAATTTTGACAAAGCATGAGATTTACACAACGTAAAAAAAAGCACTGCCATATACTTAATACTAAGACATCAATTCAAAATAAGGAAGAAAGAATCATTTAAAACGCATGCGAACCTGACTGCTTACAAAATTAACAATTTTACAATTCTATGGAAAAGATTCATCCTGACAGTCCCTTGTTGCACATCTTGCACATTTACTGCAGGCATGATTTATTTTGGGAAAGGGGGGGAGGGGGGAGAGTGATTTTCAGATGTGTGTAAAACTGACAGTAGCAAGTGAGCTGATTACTTTAACAGGTACACTGTTATCAAACAATGTTTGATAAATGATGAAGAGAGTTTTGAGAGTTCACCAAATTGAGGGCTAAATAAATGCAACAGTATTGTATCTTAATTGTTTTTTTAAGTCCATCTTAAAGTTACCATAGCGATGTGTTAAATTCTCTGGCAGTTCATTTTTTTTTTTTTCACTTTTTGCCGAGAAAAGCAAAAAAAAAACACAAAAGTTTCTTAAAGCTTTACTCCATATTATTCTTAAACTTAAAATAATTTATTTACCGCATTACTTTTAGGGTTTTCATGAATGTAATGGGGTTGATATTGATACTAGGTTGCTGTTGGCTTCATTTTATTCATTTGGTGTTGTTGTCTTATGTTTAGTGGTTTGTTGTTTGTTTGGGTTTAATGTCGCACCAACACAGTAGAGGTCATATGGTGGCATTCAAGTTTTATTAGTGGAGGAAGACCTCAGGTGCCCCTCTGTACATTATTTCAGGCACGAACAGGCATTTGAGTAGAACCACCGATGTTCTGTAAGCTAGCTGGATAGCTTTCTCACATGTAGAATCTGACAAGCCTTGATGGGCTCAAACCTTAAGGAATGAGAGGCAAGTGGTTTGAAGTCAATGACCTTAACCACTCAGCCACATCTGAACTATTTCGTTTAGTGGTTGGCATATCTAGTTGCAGTTGCCTTCAATGTCTGTTTGTAGTTGGCTTAAATGTTCATTTGCAATTTGTTTCAACCTTTGTTTTTGGTCTGGCTTCAGCTTTGGTTCCTAGTTGGACAGTAATTTTAACTTAAAAATGTTTTTTTTTTCCTTTTTGTATTTTAAGAAATAAAGGGCCATAACTCAAAGATACAATTTAAGATTTTAAGTTTCATTACAATGTTACCAAGCAAGCAGTAATTGTAAAATATTGCTCAAAATGGCAATTTTCCTTTCATTAAAATGCCTATTGTTGAATATGTATCATAGAATGAAAATAAAAACAATAGCAAAAACGATCACTCAATCACAGGTTTCATATTCGTGAATTTATTTCTTTCTCTTGCAACCACACCCTGGTCTTAAAATAACTTATTTTTTTATAAAATACAGGAACACATTCATCATCTTATAATCAACTAAACGACAGTTGTTTACCTAAAATATGAAACAATTCTGTAGATATGCCATTTGCCAACCAAAATTTTTAATAAGCTCGATCAAATGTAACAACCAAAAACAAAAATCTTAACAACTAAACTTATCCATCTATAACCAGTAGAATAAATCACTTTTAAATGCATTTTATTGAGCTACAAAGCATAACCTCAATATTCCGAAACTGTGCCATAAAATTTGATTCGTTTTCACGAATAATTTATTACCTAGCAACTCAAATAGACTGCATTATCTGTTATTCAATTTCTTGTCGATCTTTTACAATGAAATTTATCTATTTTTCAAGAACTGAAAAGATAAAAACGACTCCTTCATTCTCAAATTCTTACGATGCTACCTCGAAGATTTGGCACTTGTGGCGTTTTCGAAGGCGCGCATAAAATATAAAATGTTACAATATTTGTCTGACTATTGTACGATTCCTGACATTCTTTTTGTTGATGAAAATTCTTGAAACGTAATAAATTGATACAGAATTCACCGCCTGAAAATTGCTTTTTACAAGTGCATCGTACTTTGTAGATTTACTGCAATACTGTCGTAACATTTTTGGTAAACCTAGGCAAGTTATGACGGTGTTCACCTGACTGCTGGAAATATGCATATGTTTGTTCATAAATAACTTACAGATATATTGGGTAATAAAAATATCGTAGAAAAAGTTTTTATCAACACAGTTTTCTGTAAGGTGCAAATTCAAGTTCAATGGCTTTTAACAAAGTTCTTAAGTTCATAAAGATCTCATGTTAAGAACGTTCTTTAATTTGAAGATCTTACGTTTCCTTTTATTATAAAATGACTTAGCTTGCAGTTTAGGGTATAAAAAAGAGCTCAAAATAAAGAAACGTAGGTATTAATTTTAAGTGCGTTTTTCCCAGTTTTAACAGTTTTTTAATCTCCATTTATCGAATGGGTGTCAATGGGAAAACACCCGATTTACATGCAATTTAGGCACAGTGTTTAACATGCAACTAGCATATAAAAACCGTAGGTAAATTAAATCTTTTTCAAGTGCTCGCAGATCTCACATGAACTGCAGGAAACTAAGTATTTTTTTCATATTTAACGTTCAATAATGAACAACTTTCATTAATAGATAAAGAGTAAGTAGAACTAAGAAGAAACATGTGCCCCCTACCAAGTGAGCTTGGTGGCTGCGGATCTTGGATTTGCAAAGTTTGAGCCTTGCATGAAGCGAATTTGACTCTGTTACTGTACATAATATTAATTCTAAATATCAAATGATACCAATGAAAGCTACTGTTTAGCCCTAATCAAAGTAGAAAACATACAAAACAAATATTCAAACTATCACCCTTAGAGGAGCATGCCCCCAGATTCATGCAAATTTTCATAAAAATTTTGAAAATGAATTTAAAAGTAAAATATTGTGATGTGAACAAAGAAAGTAATTTACACATTGCAAACAGCACTAACAATCCTTATAAATTACCAAATATAGGTCAAAATATGCAAAAATATCTCTTCCTGTGTTAGTAATACAGTAGAAATATGGTGATAAATTCTGCAAATAGGTCAATAATCACATATAACATGTAAATTGAATCTTGAATCTTTTACTTCACTTAAAATATTAGTACATTTTACTCATGTTTGATTTCTTAAAAAATATTTGGCTCATCTGGAGCTATGTGGCTTTTAGATACCTACAAACCTAACTAAACTAATTCCTATTTTAAAACTACAGTAACTATGTTCAAAGCAAATGTTTTAACATCAATGTTTCTTGGACTTGAGAGTGCCAGAACATGTGATAATGAATGGGTAAAAAGAAAGTACAACAACATTATAAAGAAGGGCTTGTTTTTTCCTTTTTAGTTTAGGTTTTACATCACACCAACACAGTATAGGTCATGTGGCGATTTTGCAGCTTAACTGGTGGAGGAAGACCTTGGGTGCCTTCATGCACAAACAGGCACCTGAGTTGAACCACCCACATTCCATCAGCTTGCTGGATAGCTTTCTCACATGAAAGGATCCAGTCAAGATTCAAACCCACAGCAATGAGGGGCAAGTGGTTTAAATTCAACGACCTATACCCTTTGGCCACAGATGCCCTCTTTTCTCAAACATAAATAACAATGTTACCTGAGGGTTCCAGGATACCCCAGTTGTATGGTCATCTTTTATGTAGGTAATCAAGTCTCTCAGGGTTCCATTCCATGCTTTAGTCCAGTCAACATGAGTCTGATCTCTGAAATGACACAAATATCAATTATCGATAAATCATACAAATAACAATAACGAATCAATCATACAAATATCAATAATCAATATATTATACAAAAAGCAATAAATCATACAAACATCAATAATCAATACATCAAACAAATATCTATAATCAAGAAATCATACAAATATCAATAATCAATAAATCATACAAATATCAATAATAAACAAGATATGTTTGTAAAACATGTATGCCCCCTATCAGCAGCCAATTAGTCATGTGATAAGGTTATTATGACTTCTGACCCAGTGGTCAAACAATTAATAAGGGTTATCAAGTATCTTCTGGTCATGACCTTAACCTTTGACCCCTTGACCCAAAACTCAATAGGGGTCATCTGCTGGTCACGACCAATCATCATACAAAGTTTGAAGTTCCTAGGCCTAAGCGTTTTTAGTTAATTGATCGGAAACCGTTTTGACATACAAGGTCAATGTGACCTTGACCTTTGACCCCTTGACCCCAAAATCAATAGGTCATCTGCTGGTCATGACCAATCACCATACCATGTTTGAAGTTCCTAGGCCAAAGGTTTCTTAAGTTATTGATTTGAAAGCATTTTTACCCACAAGGTCAAAGTGACCTTGCCCTTTGACCCCTTAACCCCAATATCAATAGGGGTCATCTACTGGTCATGACCAATAATCATACCAAGTTTGAAGTTCCTAGGCCTAAGGGTTCTTTCGTTATTGATCGGAAACCGTTTTTACCTAAGAGGTCAATGTGACCTTGACCTTTGACCCCTTGACCCCAAAATCAATAGGGGTCATCTACTGATCATGACCAATCACCATATCAAGTTTGAAGTCCCTAGGCCTAAGGGTTCTTTCGTTATTGATCGGAAACCGTTTTTACCTACAAAGTCAATTTGACCTTGACCTTTGACCCCTTAACCCCAAAATCAATAGGGGTCATCTGCTGGTCATGACCAATCACCATACCAAGTTTGAAGTTCCTAGGCCTAAGGGTTCTTTCGTTATTGATCGGAAACCGTTTTTACCTACAAAGTCAATTTGACCTTGACCTTTGACCCCTTAACCCCAAAATCAATAGGGGTCATCTGCTGGTCATGACCAATCACCATACCAAGTTTGAAGTTCCTAGGCCTAAGGGTTCTTTCGTTATTGATCGGAAATCGTTTTTACCTACAAGGTCAATGTGACCTTGACCTTTGACCCCTTAACCCCAAAATCAATAGGGGTCATCTGCTGGTCATGACCAATCACCACACCAAGTTTGAAGTTCCTAGGCCTAAGGGTTCTTTTGTTATTGATCAGAAACTGTTTTTACCAAAGAGGTCAATGTGACCTTGACCTTTGACCCCTTGACCCCAAAATCAATAGGGGTCATCTACTGATCATGACCAATCACCATACCAAGTTTGAAGTTCCTAGGCCTTAAAGTTCTTTAGTTATTGATCGGAAACCGTTATTGCTTACAAGGTCAATGTGACCTTGACCTTTGACCCCTTGACCCCAAAATCAATAGGAGTCATCTACTGATCATGACCAATCACCATACCAAGTTTGAAGTTCCTAGGCCTTAAAGTTCTTTAGTTATTGATCAGAAACCGTTTTTGCTTACAAGGTCAATGTGACCTTGACCTTTGACCCCTTGACCCCAAAATCAATAGGGATCATCTACTGATCATGACCAATCACCATATCAAGTTTGAAGTTCCTAGGCCTTAAGGTTCTTTAGTTATTGATCGGAAACCGTTTTTGCTTACAAGGTCAATGTGACCTTGACCTTTGACCCCTTGACCCCAAAATCAATAGGGATCATCTACTGATCATGACCAATCACCATATCAAGTTTGAAGTTCCTAGGCCTTAAGGTTCTTTAGTTATTGATCGGAAACCGTTTTTGCTTACAAGGTCAATGTGACCTTGACCTTTGACCCCTTGACCCCAAAATCAATAGGGGTCATCTACTGGTCATGACCAATCACCATACCAAGTTTGAAGTTCCTAGGCCTAAGGGTTCTTTAGTTATCACTCGGAAACCATTTGGTCTACGGACCGACGGACCGACGGACCGACAAGTGCAAAGCAATATACCCCCTTTTCTTCGAAATGGGGGCATAATAATCATACAAATATGAATACATCATACAAATATCAATAATCAAAACATCATCATAATCAATAAATCACAAATATCAATTCATCACTGAATTATCAATACATCATACAACTGACAATAAATCATACAAATATTAATAATCAATACATCATGACTGAGCATTCAATACAGAATCCTTAGTACATGCTTATATCGTGTAAATTAACAAAAGCTGTCAGTAGGACAGCCTTCTCAGTACTTGATAGTAAAACAGGAGCCTGAAAAATATTTTTGAATGAGGCCATAATTCTGTCAAAATCCAAGCTTGAGTTACGGATCTTGGTCTATGACCTCCTATTAGGCTCTCTAATAAATCTGTGAACTTTCAACCCATTCCCATTAGTAGTTTTGGAGATACCGACTTGCACATTTGGGCAGAGCTTCATGAAATGGTACTCAAAGAACTATTTCAAGTCTCTTTACCAGTGGAATCCCTTTAACATACTTCCACTGAGAAAATGTATTGAAACTGTTATTATAATGCCATTCACCTGTTTTCAAATACTGAATAATGAGAAAATATCAATTTCAAAAAACTAGGAGAAAATGGCAGGTGCTTTCTTCTGGAAGGTGATAAGTGCTTTTAAATGAGCGGCCTTTTGTTTTAAAACTGCCTTTATGTGAAGCCATTCACTGTATCAAAACTCAAGGAGAAAAAGCCGTTAAAAGTATCGACAGTTACACATCAATCATTGGGGCAATGATTGTTATGTTTTACCAACTGAAAACTCCCGGAAAGAAATGAGTTCCGCAGATCCTCCTTATGACCTTTCCAGACCAATATACCACACGGAAAACGATCACAATTCAACCAGTATTTCAACCATGGATGCCTCTTTTGTTAGCATCGGTTTATGAACAGTTCTTTCCAGTAGTAACTTAACAATTTAAAGACCATTTCCACTTTGAGTTGAGAGACATAAAATCACACGAGTACAATTTGTATAAGCTTTACGAACCTGAAATTTTGTATCAGCTATGACTATATAGAAATTGAAAAAAATATAAAGTTTTAGCATGGTGGTGTCAATTTAGTTGTGTTAGTGACTTGTAGGTTTTGAAAACATAGAAAACTATCAAAAGAGACTTAAAGAAACTTAGAAATTGTACTATAATCCAAGGAAACACAAATACAGTACAATATTTAATCAAAACATAATCAATTAACCAAAACAAATCAAAGAAACAACCAATCAATCAATCAAACAAACAAACAAACAAACAACCAACCAACCATACAAACAAACAAACATCATCGTTATATTTACTTTCTTTCAAGAGATTTGAACCTTCAACAAAAAAGAATTTTTTTATTATCTGGGTAAGCAAGTTCTAAGGTAATTCCTAATTACATCATCCAACAAAATAATTTATTCCTCCAATAAGCCAGCTATTAAAGCCTATAAAACACTTTATATCACCCTTTAAACATTATCCCCTTAAATTAAATAACAAAGTTTAGGATACTTTACGACTGTTCCAATTGTAGGATTTACATGTTTTAAAATTGGTTTAACTGTTATTTTTTTTCTTAATAATCAGGGCAAAATGACAGAAATTTAACTCGCACTGGAGTGCTAAAATTTATGTTTTTCTATTAAATCTACCCATAAAAACTTTCTGTTTTAACACAGAAAACAAATCCCAGTACATGTGCCAATGTTTTATAATTTTCCGTAGACAAGAGATTTGTACAATGTTGATTGAAATGTTTCCGTAGAAATAAAAAACGTTTGATTTAATTAACGTGCATTCCATCTTAAATAAGATTAAGAAATACTTAAGCATTGTATTCCAGTAATTATATAACATAATTATATATTTAATATTTTAGTAAATGACGTTGATTATTTTGCGTCTTCTAAAAGGAGGCTTCTAGCCAGATATCGTGAAAGTCGGCATTTCTAACCAGGTGCCTGAAATAGTACAGTAAGTAAACACCTGGAGCGTTTCACTTTCAAAAGAATTATTTTATCAATAATTTTGACAGATAACGAAATCTTCATTCCAAAACAGTGATCTTCGAGCTTAAGCTGTTTTCATACAATTTGTTTACACAATTGTATATAGGTTGATCTGTCCAACCCAATGAACATTATGCATTACAAACTCAAGCTGTCTTCAAGTTGCCACAATGCTCCTGTGGTAACTGTCACAATGTCTACCTCTGCCTAAATTATAAATGGGTCAAGTTAACCTATAATATGTAGGTCAACATCGTTTTCAATGTTAAAGTCTTATTATATAGGTCAATATCTAATTATTTAGGTCATGACCTGTAATTTTACATACTGTAATTGGGTTAAAGTCTAATAATATAGTCAAATCATGTCAAAAAACATCAGTGCAGTCCCTTTATCTACCATTCAACTTTTCTTATTTTGGTCAGTATTAAAGCATAAATAGACACAATTTGAAAATAAATCTGTAATTATCAAGAAACAGTGGCATATGACTGCTCAAACACCACACTCTGACATCGCGGTGTGCTTGCCGCACCGAGTGCATAGGTCACACCAGACAAGTGGCCTAGTTAGGTCACTTTGCTGGTGTGACCAAACTAACGGCGAAGGGTGAGGCTATAAAAATAATGCTGCTGCCTCCCTGAAGACGGTGCCGTTCAACCAAAGTCTTCCTTTGTTTCTGGGATAGGAAGAATTTGGTCCTGGGAAGTAGATGTCTATAACGATAGATGGCTTGAGAAGACCTCCGTTGCGGCTCTACAACTCAGAGGCGATTAAACTACGTCCTTTGTAACTGCTCTAAGGCCAGCAATGTAACAGAGGCCAATAGTCTAGGACATATGGCATAGCCATTGCCCAGTATAAATAAACTTAAAACACACACTCAAACACATACTTGGATCCTCTTGGACTTTATCATTATTAGCCTGTCTACTAAACCTATCAATATATTAAATCTTAAATGCAAAATACAATTGTAACAATCCAGTAAGTAGATTTTCTCGAATATTACCTATCCAAATCTTTAGACAAGAAAAAAAATTATAGTCAAAGTTAAGAGGAATAATGCCATTTAAAAAATAAGAATGCTAATTCATTTTGGGAATATAGTGCTAAGGGGTATAAACAGCTAAATAGCTTTTTTAAACAGAAAGGAAAAAAAAATGTAATTGTGAAACCACCCAAATAGTGGAGAAAATTAATTTGTAATAAGTGAATGTCAAGATTTGGAAAGATTGATGGTTTACAAATCAATTGTGACATCAATCAATATACGCTTCCACCCCCCTCCTCCCCGATATAGGTTTCAATCTGGCATTGTTTCTAGAATTAGGACAGTTCCAAGAATAAAACAACAAAATTGCATCACAAAAATCAGATTTAACTGTTCCAAACAGGTCAATCACGATGATATAATTTTACTCTGACTTTTCAAAAAACTTATTATAAAATTTTGAAATTTTAATTTAAAGTTATATACATTTTTTATCCCCCATAAAAACTGCCCTTTCCTTTGGGAAATTTTCACCCCATATTTAATTTATATAATTCTTCAACCATAGTTTTGAAGAAAACATTATTAAAGAAACTTAGGGATAGCACAAATTATGTACATGTAACTGTACAGTTACTGTATCAAAAATTGAATTAACATTTATATCAGTTATTATATGACAAAACAATAAAAAAGTTAGTTCTGATAAATTAAAAAGTGCCTTTTGGCTAAAGACATAGCAATCACAGTGCTGTTGGTAAAACACAATGGTAAACTTATATCCCTTTTACCATCGGGGTATATTAAAACCATTGTAATTTTTTTAAAAAACGACAAATAACTTTATTTTTATAGATTTCCCCCCCCAAGTTAAAAAAAAAATCTCGCAATAAACAAAAACAAAAATTTTTAACATCCACTAGTACATTGATAAATTAATAAAACATTTAAAAAAATAAAATTAAAAAAATGCAAGCTCTGTTCGGCTTTGGCAAGTTAAAATTTCTTGTACTCGCACAAAAATGAAGTGCATAAAAAATGTTAAAATTGTGGACTTCGTCTTCTATATCTTACACAACAGCACATCAGTGGTGCACTTTATTGTAATATAAAACTTAATGTAACATACAATTTAATGCATATATTACACATTAAGATATAGATATATATATATATATCACTCTGTATATCTTATCAGATATTTCATAATGATCACAAAAAACATAAAATATTGTAGCAAGATTACACACAAGATAAACGTAATTTATAGCTAGACTGACATTGACTTGACGAAATGAAACAAGAATTTCATAGCTTTTTTGCACAGCGGTAATAAATTAACAAAAAGCTACAGTTTTATCTGTTTCGAGTAAAAGCCAAGTTTACTATAACTCTTAACTTAGGATATTCCACTGATGCATTTTATCTTAATTTGTTGGGTTTTAAGTATCATGGCTATACAAAAACAAAAGGGTTTTGTTATCAAATTGCTTTAATAAAAGGGCATATGGCAACATTCATGCCAAACTGGTGTAGGAAGTCATCATGTGCCCTTCCCTGCATTTTTAAAGATATACTATGCTCAAATTTGATATTCGAAAATATTGATAATTGCTACACAGACTCTTTGTAAACATAAAATGAAAAGATTTTAACTTCATACAAAGTAGATATATTATGTTTAACATTCTACAAACTATAGGTGGTCACAAATATGAATTTATAGTGTTATTAAAAAAACTGGCAGTTTTTTTGTTGTTTTTTTTTAAGAAAAGACCAACTTTACTTAAATGCAGCTTCCCATACACAGTTCATTCATTCTTTTATTCAAGTTAGGCATATTTAGTTAGAATTTCATAGATTTCAACAAATTTCTGTGATTAAATTGTTTCACTCAAAGATGAGCATAGTATATCTTTAAGGATTCTGGGAGCACCAGAGTAGCACAGGTCAATCTTTTGTAAGTTGTTGAATTAACCCCTAACATAAAAAAAAAAAATTCAATGTTACCTCTGGCCCCATCGTTAGTAACATTAAACAAAAACCGTCTCCACTCACTGGCCATTTGTCAATCTTTTTTAACCACCAAGCCCAACACACTGCTTAAACGGGCACTTAAACCAATCCATGAAAATTTTAGCCCCCAAAAAATGTGAAAATATTGCCAAAATATTCCCTTTATTGGTTAGTAGTGCAGTAGAAATATGTTGAAAAAATAGTGCTAATCATCATAGACCCTAGACACAAGGGGAAATTTATTCCCGGGGAAATCTTGAATCTTTTTATTTTTTTTTTAAAAACCTTGGCACTTTTTCTCAATTTTGTTTTTTCTCCAAATTTTTTACCCATCGGGAAACATGCAGCAAATAAAGTTTTAATACACATAGTTGAATACTTCCCTTTTTTTTATTTTCCTTTGGCCCCACTCATTAGTGAAAAAACATACCAGCATTTTGGGCATGTCTTTACTAAGGTCCGGGGGTTGGGGCCCCTGAAAAAACATGAAAAGTTTATGACTTTAAAAAAAGGGAAATTTAAAAAATCCCGGGAACTTTAAATGGTAACTTTTCCCCTGGGCCAAAACCACAATACTGGCAATTTATACCATAAATTTTAAATTTTACAGAGATTGGGGCCAAAAATCCTACTTTTTGGAAAGTGAATTAACGTTATTTTTTAAAGGGGAATAAAAAAAGTTCCCCGGAATTTAAAAATTAAAAATTGAACCCCCCAAAAGTTTTAATAAAACAACTTTGTGAAATAAAACAAAAATTTTTTAAGAAAAAAAAACAAAAATTTTTTTTTAAATTATTATTTTTTTTAAAAATTTTAAAATTTCCCTATAAAAATTCATTCCCAAAGGGGACCCCCGGGGGCGGTTTTAGTTTCAGGTTTCCCGGGATAGAGGGTTTAAATTTAGGATATTTCCTATTTTCTCTCTAAATTCCTGAAAAAACAATATAAGAATAATTAGGGGGAAACTTCCCCCTTTTACTTCAGCCTTGAAGTGTGTTAACTCTATATCTGTTTTAAAAAAATTTTTAAATATAAAATTCCAAAAATTTCTTGCATGAAATAGTTTTATTTGGAAAATTACATTAAAAATAAAATGGACTTTGCCCCATTCATTCCCTAAAAGATAAAACACTACTTTAAAAAAGCAGAATAATTTTTGGTCCCGAAAACATTTTATTATGTTTACATTACAATATCATGTGTTTTTAAAAAACAGAGACTTTAATATTAAATTTTAAAAAATCAAAGTTTATGAAAGAAATAAAATTTTATTTCTTAAAAAAAAATTTCTTTAAAAATATTTCTAAATCATAAGATATAGCTTTATCCCCTTTTAAATGGATCGGTCTAAAATATGCACTTTTTTTAAAAAGGTATTTCAAATTTTGAAAAAAAACAATCGTTTATTACCCTTTTGGAATCATTAAAAAATATTTTAGGGAAAAAAAAATTGTTGAAAAGGGATTTCTAATTTGATTTTGCATGGGTTTATACCCATGGATAATTAACATTCCAATTTCAGAAAAAACAACAAATTACAAAACTAATTAATACCCTTTTTAATTTTGAATTATTGGATCATGGATCTTTCTTTACCAAAAATTTCCAAATATTTTTATAATTTTTGATTTTTTTGTCAACACTTAATACACAACAAAATTTTTTTATGGAAATAACAAAACCTTTTCCTTTTTATAGCCCCAAATTCCCTTTTTAACATTTGCAAAAACCCAAACAGATCATTTTAAAGATCGCCCTGTGGGTTTGGAATTTAATAGGCCCTTTATCTTCTGCAAATCATCAAAAAAAGTTTGGCTTTATTTTAGTGCTATTCTTCCCATAAAATAAAATTTTTCGGGAATTTTGGGCCCAAATTCGGGTTTTTGGGTTGGGTTTTTTTTTTTTCATAAAAAGAAAATGGGTTTTGGGGTTTTTATTTTTTTTTTTTTTTTTATGGCGCCCCAAAAAATTTTGGGGTCATATATAAAATACCCGCCCATTCTGAAAGTGAATGGATATTTTTTCTCATTTAAAAAAAAAAAATCAAAAATTTCAAGGGACCTAAATGGCTTTTTGATTGCGGGGGAAAGGGGGACAAAGCAACTCTGACAAGACTTTCTGAAAAAATATAAATACAGTTTCCATTTTAAATTAAAAATTTTACTACCCTTTTATCCCACGACTTTTGTCGTCCTTTTCACTAAAAAAACGTAAACTTTTAAAATTTTTCTTATAACAGGGGCTGCTGTCAATTTGAAGGATTTTTCTCTTTTTCCTAAAAAAAAAGATTTCTTTAAAAATTTTAAAAATATTTCTGAAAGGTATATACCCCCTTAGCAGCTCTTGGTTATTTTTTCCTAAACCCAAATTTTGCATAGGGCCAAAATTATAACCTTTTTAATATAAATTTACTGTCTTTTAGATGACCCTTTTAAGGCCCACTTTCAAGGGGTGATGTATACTGGGTGCAAGGCTTTTTTAAACAATAGGTAAATTTTAGTGGCTATTTTTAAAAATTCAAAACCCCGAAATCCCAAAAGGGGCCGGGACAAAACCCTTACACGTTCTGTTCCGTAGTATAAATTTTGCATTATAAACGCTTTTATCATAAAAAAAATAACAACCAAACAAAAACCAAAAATTTCATCAGCGGTTTTTTGCTTTTTCCCAGGGGGAAAAAATCAGAGTAAAATTTCCCCCAAAATTTTCGCACCCAAAGCCCAAGGAAAAAAAAAAAAAACCTGGAAAATTTTTGACTTTATTAAAATCCTCCCGTAAATTACCCCAAAAAAATTTAAACCCTATTTGTCACCTTTTGTTTTCAAAAACTCCAAAAACTGCATATAGATAAAAAAGGAAAAATTTATTTTTCACTAAGGTGCATATTTTACCCGCAAGGAAAATTCCCAAAATACTTATCTTTCACCAGCAATAAAATTGCCTCTTTTTTTCAGGACAGAACGGTGGGAATCAAAATATTAAAAGTCGGGAAATTTCATCTCTCGTTTTTTTGTCTTATTCTTTTAAAATACCCCTTTAGAAAATTTAGTTCGAGTCAAAAGAAAAGCTTTTGCGAGCATTCATTTCCTGTTTAAATCGATTAATTTAAAAAAATTATGGAAAACATACGATGAACTCTCCAAAATCGGAGATCACATGTAAAGGGGATTTCAAGAGTTTTTTGAATTCCCCCTCCACAATAGAAAAAATTAAGGGACAAAAATTGTTATTTAATGATGATTTAATTTATTTAAAAAAAAATTCTTTCCCAATACTTGTTTCCAAATTTAAAAAAATCCCAAACCATTTTCCCCGCATGGGTTTTAAAAACCCGTCAGGGAAAGCCATTTTTTCTTTGAGTTAAAAAAATTTTCCCTTTTGCTCCATTGAAAATTGGGTTTTCCAGGGAAAAATTCAAAAGTTGGGCTATAAAACACCTATAACTTCCTACACCCCCCCCCCAAACAAAAATTTAAAATCGTGTAAACCAAAACATTTCCAAATTTCTTTTAAAAACCCAAACCCAAAGGGATCAAATGTTTATCTTTTTAACAAAGGGAGACCCCTTTTTAAAAACTTTTAACTGCTTTCTGTAAAAATTATTTAGACTTTATGTAAGTTTTAAAAAAAAATTTATAATACAATTTTTCCAGCTTTTAAGGGATGGAATTTGTGTAATGGATTACTCTTCTTTGAATGTGCGAAAAAGTCCATTCAAATTTTTTGGATTTCCCAAAATCAAAAATTTTTAAAAAACTATAAAACAAATAATAGAGCCCTGTCAGACTTCACAGATGTGCAAAATGGCCCCTCCATACTGGAAAAGATAATCATCCTAGGGGACAAGCATAAAAATGGGCAGACTCACCCAAAAGTTTCAGGCCCCCAACCTTCTGGTGGATAAGACTCATTTTCTAGGGTTTAAAACATATAAGGAAAACTGCATGGCCCAAATGTGGGAATAAAAAAAAATCTATTTTTTAATTAAAGGTTTAAATCAAAAAAAAAAAGGTATATAAAACTTCGTAAAATGAATTTTTAACAACCCTCCTCTTTTGTGAAAACAAAATTTTAGATTTTCCTAAAGCACGTCTGCAACAAAAAGAAATTTCTAATTACTGATCATCTTTCCCAAAGCCAAACTTTTGGGGAAATTACATTTTTATAATGACAAAAGTACTTTAAAATATTTGTCGACGGAAATTAATTTAAAGACCCAAACATCCTTGGTCAGACATTTTTCAAAACGTGAATCTCGATACCAATTCAATAGTTTAAAGGGGTTCCAAAAATTATTTGGGGAAAAAAATAAATTATTAACCCTGTTTTTTTGCAAAGTCTGATGCATAAAAGAAAATATTTGATTTTAAAGTTTCTTTGGAGAAATTATATTTCGCAATTTAAAACACCCTTTGGGAAAAGGATCGTAATAATCCTTATTTTAAAATCCCATATGAACCTTTTCCGGGGGAAAAACAATGAAGGGGGGACAAATTTTTTTTGGGGGTGTACTGTTTTTTTGTTTTTTTAAATAGTTCCGCCCATGAATAATTGGAAAAAAAATTTAAAAATTGGCATGTTTTTTTTTCCATGTAAAAAATTTTCTATAAAAAAAGTTAAAAGTAGGAAAATCTAAAAACCAAATTTTATATTAATAATCCTTTCCCAAAAGGGATTTTAAATATTTATTCATTTTACTTATTGTTTTCTTTAAAAGTTTTCTTTATATACCCTATGGTTATTTTATTTTTCCCAGTTAAATAAAGGGTTCTTTTAAACCCTTTTAAAATTTTTTTAAAAAAATTTTTTTTATAAGAAAAAACCACTAAAATTTTTGTTTTTTTGAAAAAGTGAAAAATGAGAAAAAAAAATTTCAAAAGATGAAAATTTTCCCTTTGGGAAAAAACCCTTTCCCACTAAAGGCACGGGAGAAGTTAATACTGCCATTCCTTTGCCCTTTCCCCTTGTTCCAGGAAATTTTAAAGTCTAAAATTTTTTTTTTCAAGGCCCCTGTTAAAAAATTTTTTATAAGGGTCAAAGATTGGGGGATTTGGGGTTTTTTTGGGAGTTATAAAAAAATTCGGGTTTTTTTTCCCGGGTTTTTTGGAAAACTTCCCCAAACCCCGAAAAATTGTAAATTTTCAGCGATTTTTTTAAAAAAAATCGGAAACAATGGGGGTTTGTTTAAAAAAATGCAAACATCACGGGTCTGGGAAAGGGCCCATCTTAAAAACTTTTAAAAACCCCTTTTAACATTAAAAAGCATTTAAATTTTCAAAAGTTTTTAAATTTCTTTTTCAAATTTTATTTTGAAAAATTAAAGGGGGAATTTTTTTTTTCCTTTTTGGTTTGGGAAAAAAATTTTACTTTTTAAATTTGGGGAATATGACCAAAATATCTCCCTATTTTCTAAAAAAGAAAAAAAAAACCCCAAAAAAAAAAATCATTTTTAAACGTCAAAAAAGAGTTTCTTGGTTATATATGATGGCCCACAGGCCTTCAGGTAAATTTTTACTGAAAAGGAAAATCATTCAAAAAGTTTAAAAAAATTTAAATAGTTAAACAATGTTTTAAAAACAAAAAAAATTTAAATTTTTAAAATTGCTTTTTTTTAAACCAAAAAATTTTTTCCTGGGAATTGGGGAATGGAAAAATTCAAAAAGGGTTTTCTTTTTTTAAAATTTTTGGGAAAAATTTCTTTTCATTTTTTAATTAGTTTAATTTTTAATTTTTTCTAAAATTTCCAATACTTTTGCTCAGCTGATAAATAAAAAAGCATTGTGTCAAAACCATCAGATTTTCCCAAATACATTTATTAATAAAATTTTTGCTGCTTCAAAAAAGGAATAATCATGCTTAGAAAAAATTCAAATTATGTTGAATTGTCTCCCTTAGGGGCTATAGTCAAGTCTCAATTTAAGGAAATTTTTATCATTTAAAGTTATTTTTTATCCTGAGGCGGGAAAATTTCTGTTGCATGTATGGGGGTGTTTTGGTGTTTTCAATCCGGTTTCCCACCCGGGAAAACCACTTGAATTTTCTAGAACACAGGGGCCCAAATCGGGGATGTTCCTGGGGCAAACTGTTAATTTTTTATTTCCCAGGCACACCTATAGGGCCCCCCTGGGGATTTTTTGTATACTAGACTTCCCAATTTATTTTAAAAAACCAAGGGTAAACCCGAAAAAATGAACGGCCCCTCAGAACTTTAAAAATGCCAAAAAATGGAATTGGGGAAAACAATTTTACGGTTTTAAAAACTGTCTCTTTTTCTACAATTAGGGTAGTTTCAGTTGAGCTGAGAAAAAAATGTAGTTTTTAAAAATAAATTTAAAAAGGGTTTTTCCCTTTTATCTCCCTCCCCTTCCACACCATTTTTTCTTGGGGTTGAGCCCCCAAGGCCATAAAATAAGAATTTTAAGTCAGTCTTCTTTAATAAAAAATTATTTGGTTTTTTCCCTTTTTTTCAGATTCAAGCCGGGTTTAACTTCTTTTTTTTTTCATAAAAAAATGTTTGGCACACGTACAAACTATTTTTCATTTAAAATTTTAAAATAAAATTTTTTTCATTTTAGAAAAAATTATTTTATCCTTTTTTTACAGACAAAAAGGGAAAAGGGGATGTTTTATATCGGGTACCAAAAAAAAATTTACGTCTTTAATCAAAATTTTTTAAAAAAAGGTCCGTCTGAGCCTCAAATATTTCCCCAGGTACTAACTAAAAAAATGTCCTAAATTATTTTGCAATCAAAAGTTTCTATAAATCAAGTTTTACTTAAGTATTCTTTTCTTTCTAAAAAAAATTTTTATGAAACAATTTTAAAAAGGACTTCAGAATAAAAACATTCCTTACAATTTTATAAAAAGAAACCTTCTAAATGAACCCAATACATCTTATTATTCTCCCTTTTCAAAAAAACTTGTTATATTTCATACCCCCCTTCACAAACTGGTTTTTTTTTCTTTTCACATATTAAGTTTAAACATCTTTTATTTTTTTCAAATTTTTTTACCTCCCTTGACTAGAAATCACGAAAAAACCAAAATTTAAAAAAAAATTAAAATTTATTAAAAGAAAAAATAGGGTAAATAGGGGAGTTAAAAATATTTCCTGAGAGGTTCTGGGTTTTTTAGCAATTTCCAGAAAATCCCTCAAACTCTGAAAGGAAGCTTTACCAATTGGGCCCGCAAAAAAAAAAAATACATTTAAACTATTAACAAAATTCAAATTTAGGGTATATAAGCCATTACCAAGGCATTCTTATCATTTTAACCACCTTTTACTCGCATTATTTTTTCCCCAAATAAGAAAACGCGAAACAAAAAACCACTTTATCACTTTTCCATGGGGCCCACCTAATGAATGCAGCACTAATACTCGCACACAAATTTTTAATTTTATACATAAAAACCCCCAATCTTTAAAAATGGAAAAACAGTCTTTTTCATGAAACTGTCCCTTTTTTTAAAAAAACGACAACAAAGAAGTGGGAATGTCTAAACCCTTTTTATATACAGGGGGTTTTACAATTTTTCATTGAACAGCGTTTAAATTTAAAAAATCCCCTAAATCTTTAAAAGTTAATTTTTGTTGGTGCTCGCAGGGGTTTGTACTCTAGTGCCTGGAGGGCAGTTTTCCTTTAAGCAAGAAAAACACACGCTTTTCCCCTATCCATAATGGGGAGCAGCTACTTTAAATTTAAATTTTAAACCATTTTAAAACGTTAAAAATTTGCCCCGTCAAAGAAAAGTTATCATGTCTGGATAATGGGGCCTTAAATATAGGGAAAAATTTCCCCACTTTTTTAAAACAGAAAAATACGATTTTGGCACTTTTTGTTTGTTTCTTTTGTTTTTTTTGCCCTCAAAAAATTTCATTATTTACACATAGGGAAAAAATTTTCTTCATTGAAACCAAGGCCAATTTACAAAAATTATATATAAAATTTAATTGACAAAAA
>NW_026858337.1:0-13677 GCF_026571515.1 Ruditapes philippinarum | reverse complement strand
ACGTCATAGTCTTACACAAAGTATATTTAAATTGAAGCATTACTTTTAGATGTTGACTATACAGTAGATTTTTTAAAAGTTTTAATGTTTAGCTCTGGCGACAATTTTGGTCGGCAGACCGAAACCATTTGAGCAAATTTTATAGAAGTCCATCCAACGACCATTTATGAATATTGCATCAAAATCGAGCCAATGGTTTCAAAGCAGGAGATGTAGATAAATATTTTTAGCTGTTGCAGCTATTTTATTCAGCTAACCAGAACAATATAATTAAGCAACTGTAGTATGCTGCTGTCAGTTATGATAAGCCCCGCCTCCTATGTATAATGCACTGCCTCTCTGATACTTGTAGTTAGTTCTTATAATACACTTGTACAGTAAACATTAAAAGCTAGAAACTATCCTTCGGGTCTGTGTTATCAAACAATCCCTTTAAGGGTCTGGTTCTATTTAGAACATTTAGAACATTACATTGGCGACGAGGATTAAGGATTTTAAACGTGTTAGTGAAATAACATATTCATAGTCAGTGTCAGGATTAATGTAAAAGCATAATTCGCAAATAATATGTGATTTGGACTTTTAAAAAATGGCAGGACTTCCGCAGTTCCCGCATTTTGACGTGCATATGGAAGAAAATTCACAAGGTGTAAGATGGACTAGATACCTGGCAAAACTTGAAAATTTATTTATTGCAATGAACATTGATTCAAGAAAAAGGAAAAAGCACTGTTATTACACTATGTGGGCTTGAGTACAGATGACTCTAATTATGATGAAGTGAACACAAGTCTTACAGATTATTTTATGCCGAAAAGAAACAGAGAATTCGAGAGATATGAATTTCGGAACATTAAACAACAGACAAACGAATCTGTAGATCAGTTCTCCACAAGACTCCGCCAAAAAGCAGAAACTTGTGAATTTTCCAACAAAGAGGATGAAATCAAAAGCCAAATAATTCAAGGTTGTACTTCAAGAAAACTTAGAACAAAATGTCTACAAGATGACAAGTCACTTTCAGACATTCTGGTACTAGCTCGAACCATGGAAATTGCCGATCGCCAGCCAAAAATCATGGCACAATCACCAGAAATACCGGTTAACAATGTCCGCCATGCACAACACAAACCTAATACCATGTTCAACAAAAAGTTAAGCCACAAAAGCCAACCTGACCTCCAGAGAACGAAAAAAGAGTGCAGAAATTGTGGTGGCGACTTTCCCTACCAGAGCCAATGCCCAGCATTCGGAAAAACATGTAATTACTGTCACAAACGAAACCATTTTGTTAAAGTGTGCCGAAAAAAGTCAAACGCATATCAACGCCAAATTAGAGAAATACAGCAAAACGTCGACAGCGACCACGACCACGAACAAGAGTGTAAATTTGGTATAAATAAGATAACCACTAAAAAGGTGCCAAAAATTAATATTAGAATCAACGGCGTAGAAACATCTGTACTGGTCGATACTGGTTCAAGTCTTAACATCATAGACAGCAAGCTTATTCGACAAATGAGGCCAGTACCTGAAATGAAGAAAACAAACACAAAGGCTTACGCTTTCGGACAGAAGAAACCACTACCAATCACAGAAAAATATACATGCATAATAGAAACAGATTTAAAGTACACAACTGCTGAATTTTATTCAATTAAAGGAGCATCAGACAACCTGTTATGCTATGAAACCGCCGTAGATCTCGGAATTGTGCCTGTGATCAAATCAGTATCAAGTGATGTGGAATATAATAAACTGTTTGATAAATATAAGTCAGTGTTCACAGGACTCGGAAAATTAAAAGATAAGCAAATAAAATTCCATATTGATGAAAAGATCGTGCCGTCTGCAGAACATGTCAGGAGAATCCCGTTTCACGTGCGTGAAAAAGTTGAAAAGGAAATCAAACGTCTCGAAAATCTAGATGTAATTGAAAAAGTGAACGGAGCAACACCATGGGTTTCGAACTTGGTAGTCGCACCAAAGCCGAACGCGCCGAATGAGATACGCTTGTGTGTAGACATGCGAAAAGCCAATCAAGCGTTAAAGCGGGAGAGACATGTTGTTCCTACAATTGATGACATTATTCTCGAACTTAACGGCTCAACGGTATTCTCAAAGGTGGATTTTAATAAAGGCTTTCACCAACTCGAACTTTCTGAGGAATCAAGAAATGTTACGGTATTCACGTCCCATATTGGACTCTGGAGATACAAACGGTTAAACTTTGGAGTAAGTGTCGCGCCTGAAATATTTCAGAACGAAATCAGACAAGTTTTATCAAACTTAGAGGGTACTCTCAACGTTTCAGACGACATAATTATCCATGGACCTAACAAAGAAATTCACGATGCCAGGCTCAATGCCCTGCTCAGTAGGTTACAAGAAAGAAACCTAACACTCAATAAGCAAAAGTGCGAGTTCGGAAAAGCATCAGTCAAATTCTACGGATATATCTTCTCAAAAGATGGCATTTCTCCGGATCCAGCAAAAGTCACTGTTATCAAAAATGTAGAAATGCCGAAGAATGCAGGAGAGTTAAGAATGACAAATTATCTGTCGAAATTCATTGAACGCTATTCATCTATCACCGCGCCTCTCCGTCAGTTGCTGAAAGAAAAAGTCGATTTCAAATGGACTGAACAACAACAACAAGCATTCAATCAACTTAAAATGGCACTCAGCAGTGAAAAGGTGATGACATTTTTTGATCCGAGCAAGCAAACAGAATTATGGGTTGATGCAAGTCCAGAGGGTGTTTCCGGAATATTGATCCAGGAAAATAAGGTGATCGCTTATGGCAGTCGGTCGCTTACTGAAGTTGAAAAACGATATAGTCAGACGGAAAGAGAAGCCCTTGCTTGCGTTTGGGGATGCCAACATTTTCATCTCTACCTATTCGGAAAAGAGTTCACATTAATCACAGACCATCGCCCATTAGAGTCGATTTTCAATAATGTGAAACAAATACACTCAGCGCGAATTGAACGATGGCGCATGAAATTAGTCACATACAATTTCAAGGCAAAATACCGTCCAGGTAGTTTGATGATATCAGATTACATTAGCAGGCACCCAACTATTAATTGCCCTTCGCAGAGTGTGGCAGAAGATTATGTGAAATTTATTACCCAGCACGCGTTGCCGAAATCACTCCGCCTATCAGATATGGCTAATGCTACGCAGGATGATTGCATAATTAAATGTGTGATGGACGCTGTTTCAACAAACAGGTGGAAACAACAAAAATGTAGTAAAATGAAGGAATTCCAATGCTATGAACAACTATCAAATGAACTATCTATAGTGCATAATGAAAAAGGAACTGTATTGTTACGAGGTACAAGGATATGCGTTCCGCAAAATCTGCAAAGATGCGTTGTTGATTTAGCTCATGAAGGTCACCAAGGAAAAGTAAAATGTAAGGCGTTCCTGCGTGAAACACTCTGGTTTCCCTACATGGATAGACTTGTAGATGATGTAGTTCAGAATTGTATACCGTGTCAGGCTGCTTCTACTAAAACAACTCTTGATCCAGTAAAGATCAGTCCGTTACCAAATGCCGTTTGGAGTGAAATTTCAGTAGATTTCTAAAGTCCATTCCCATCCGGTCATTATTTCATGGTTATAGTTGATGACTACAGCCGCTATCCCGTTGTTGAAAGACTAATGTCTCTGAAAGCCGGACCGGTCATAGCAAAACTACAAGCCATATTTTCCATGTTCGGCATGGTCTCTGTTGTTTGTGCAGACAACGGCCCGCCCTTTAATAGCTACGCTTTCAAACAATTTGCAGAGAAAGCAGGATTTATTCATCGAAAAATTACACCACTACATCCAATGGGCAATGCTATAGTAGAAAGATTTATGCAACCGCTACAAAAAGCAGTAAAAACAGCCGTTGCCTCAGGCAAGAACTACCAATCGGAACTAAATAAATTTCTGCTGAACTATAGAAACACACCACATACAGCAACTGAGTTAGCCCCGGCTGAAATAATGTTCGGAAGAAAACTTCTCACAAAGCTACCGAAGTTCACAGTCAATAAGAAAGACGCTTCCGTTCGAAATAGAGACGAAAACATAAAAACTATGCCGATAACCACCGCCATGCAAAATCTACTCCAATGAAAGCAGGAGATCGCGTTTTAGTTAAAAAGACGCATCCTCACAAATTAGATTCTGCGTTCGATCCTTTACCGGCAACAGTGATAAAGAGAAAAGGTTCTATGGTAACTGTGAAACATAAAGAGCGATTAATCACCCGTGATATATCACATTTCAAACTAGTTTTAGGCAATCATTCAAACGAATTAACACGTCAGCCGACGGTACCGACCAATGTACAACCGACGAACACCCGCCAGCACCATCCAGTTAGAAACCGTAGACCACCAGCTAAATTCAAAGACTATACTTAAATGGATTTATTCAGTGATTATATGCTTAAGTTTATACAGGTCATAATAATACCTGTTTAACTTAAAATAACAACAACAAAACGGAAGATAAACTTATTTGTTCAAGTGAAAGTTTAAATTTAGATGAGTATTGTTTTCTTCTAAATAAAAATGTTTTGTATATTTGAAAAAAAGAACAACCGAGAATCAGTGTGAGCGTTGTGTGGAATTAGATTTACAAAGAGTGTGTTTTTAAGAATCTGGAAACAAAGTTTAAAAAGTTCAACTTGAGGTTAAAGTAACGTGTTAACAAGTGGGCAGAGTGAAATAAACGAACTGGACGCCGCTTACAACAGATCATAGACGTAATAAAATACATTAGTTTGCAGACGCTCGTATTTATGTTAGTTTAAATTTCTACAATGAAATACATTAACTGTCAGATACACTGCCGGTGTGGAACACTTTATCTGATTAATTGACTTGTTTCATACATGATACTCTGATAAATGTTAAATGTCAGTCACGCTTAAAGATGGCAATTGCCTGTAATTTGACCCGTGAGAATATAAACATTTAGAGTAATGGTCAGTTCCTTAGTTCCACATGCTTGATTAATTGTTAGCATTTTCTCTCCATAGTAAAGTATATTATTCGTCTAAAGAAAAGGAGGAATGTAGTATGCTGCTGTCAGTTATGATAAGCCCCGCCTCCTATGTATAATGCATGCATGCTCTGCCTCTCTGATACTTGTAGTTAGTTCTTATAATACACTTGTACAGTAAACATTAAAAGCTAGAAACTATCCTTCGGGTCTGTGTTATCAAACAATCCCTTTAAGGGTCTGGTTCTATTTAGAACATTTAGAACATTACAGCAACTTTAGTAAAGGATTGGCCAATGATCATTTCTACACAGTTTAATCAAAATCTATGGACGGTTTAGGACAAAATGATTTAAAAAAAAATTCTATTTTTTGCTCTGAAGGCCATCTTTTTCAGCAGACCGGATCGAACCATTTGAGCAATTTATTCTAGATGACTATCCAAGGATCATCCCATTTTAGTTTCATAAAAATAAACTCAAAAGTTAAGTTATGTTAAAGTTATTATTTAAAAAGTGTTTAGATTTTTAGCTCTGGTGGCCATCTTGTTCAGCAGATCAGAACCATTTATGGAAAAAAAATCTAAGGAGCATTCCTGTAATGTTTCAATTTACCACATAACTAAGGAATAGATCTCATTTAAATGTTTTTCTATTTTTAGCATTGGCAGCCATCTTGTTCAACAGACCGGAACCATTTGAGCTATTTCTAATAATCATTCTGTAAAGTTTCATCAAATTCTACAAAATAATTAAGGAAGAGATGCCGTTTAAATGTTTTTTCTATTTTCAGTTCGATGGCCATCTAGATCCATTTGAACGTTTTCTAGAGGGAGGGGACTATCCAAGGATCATACCTGTTTGGTTTCATCACTACTAGTGAGCGGGTAAGAAGGAAATTTCGTATAAGTAAAAATGATAATAACGGATGATGGACGACAAGTGGTCTAAAATCCATTTATCTCTTTATTCTGCCAACCCATCTGGCAAGTTTCATAAGCAGGAATAGTGCATGCTTAAAAAACATTATCAGGAAAATTTAAACCGAAAACTAGAAAACTTCAAGGCTTGTGGGCTTGAGGAAGAGATTGTAGTGATGTAGACCACAGTGCCATTTGCAAAGAAGCGAATTTCAAGCTTGGAGACAGAAGAGGTAAGTTTATTAATATAAATAAGAAAGCAAGGTCAATGGCAAAGTCTTTGTGGACACCAGAATTTACAGGGAGTTCCTTACAGTATTCATCATCCAACAAAACAGTTTACTCCGGCCAAATAAGCATGAAAATGTGAAACTGAACATTTGTGTTGAGAGACCATTTTCTTCAAGGGTAATCGACGCTGACCTACTTCTGCTAATGTCAAGGCGAAATAGATCTGTCTGTTGCCTGCTTAGATTACATATGTAGCTGGTCTGTGCTGTCCCCTTTTATATTCTTGTAAACAGCGCATTGGTCCAGTCAGAGGAAAACCAGAAGTAAGTGATTTTTGGAAAGGATTGTGACAATGTCTGTGATTTTCATGTCTCAGTTCTTTAGGATCTACTGTCAGTCTTTGCAGGTGTTTCAGTACCCCATTCTTGTAGACAGATATATCGTCCATTTGGAAATATCAACAATATTATTTATTTTATTTCTTTATCTTCATTTATTTATTTATTTTATTTATTTTTTATTTTTATTTTTTTATGGGGGGAGGGGGTGTCAAGATAATAGAGTTTATATGAGGCAAGTTTGCTTTAGAGACAGTGGGGAGGTACTGCAAAACACTGAATGGGCATGCCTGTTCAGTAAATTGGCCTTTAATTGTTTGATTTAAGATAGTCTGTTTATTTTATCTTTAAGGATTGTACACTTTAGGAGTCTTGTTTAAAATATTTTAAGTGGGAGTACACATTTTTTGTAGAAAATTTGTCATCGGATCATTGTCATCAAGTTTTAACATGTTTTTACACATTTTAATTTCATTTTTTTTTTATTTTTGCCTCAGTTCAATATTTGATTTGTATTACATATTTTTGTTGTAGATGGTCTCTTTTCGTCAAAAAGTTTTAACTTTTTATTCAAGATTTCATATGATAATTTCCGCGGTTTCTGCGGGATTTCCGTTGAACTCTGTTGTACTTTCCGGTCAAAGGATCTTTTTGTTCTTTACATACGTACGTACTGCGTAAAACGTCATCAATTGATGTGTATTTACACGGGTACCTAGGCAAATAATTTGGAGCTGGACTCCAGGAGAAAATCGTTTTATTAGGCTTAAAATTGATCTAAAATATGGTGATTATTTTGTTTATGCAAACAGCCTTCTTGGTGTAGTAAATAAGTGTTTAACACAATGATTTAAGCTGGCATTTTAACAATGGATTCCGTTTCATGACACATACTGAACTTTCGCACTCTTATCGTTTCGTAACTAACTTAGATGACTTAATTAGGTTAAGCGGGTCCTACTTAAAACAACAGTGGAGGCATTAATGATCCTTAATCTGGAATTACTCAGACTTGATTTCTTGATTAGGTTGATTAGGAAATAATATGAAATTAGGCAAAGCCTATGAACGGGGAAGTCGTTAAAAAGTCCTTTTATTTTTTTCCGTTTTAAAGGTGTCATTCGGTATTTTATACACCACTTCCGTTTTCACTCGGAACACTCGACGTTTATTATTTATCCGAAAAGTTGAGATTTGTACCCTTATCGGAATACACCGTCTTTTATCATTGAGTTACATTGTAAATGGCGGCGCCTAACTAGAACTGACACTGAAAATTTTATTGATAGGTATAGAATTCTATATTTTTTTAATTGTTTTTTTATTTGATTTTCTTTTGAATATACATGTGTAGTCTATAGCCGGGCAAGCCAAAGCCCGGAGCCGCTTTGCGGCCCCGGGCTTTGACTTCCCCGTATAACAATTCACCCCATAACAACTCACCCTACTTATTGTCTTTTTTAAGCGTTTGCACCATTTTAGTGACAATTTGCCCTTAGTGCTTACTTAGCGTATATTATTTTAGCGCTTACTTAGCATATATTATTTATCCTGAAGGGAGGAGTCACTTTTCCATAAATTTTCAGTCCAGAGTAGTCACTAACAAAGTTCTATGCTCCTGCGTTTATGAATAAATTATGCAAATGAGCCGCCATGTTGGAGTTACGGTAAGCGTGTTGGAAATTGCTACCTGTTCATTTTGAAAGCTCGTCCTAACTAAAAGTTTCCTTGAATGTAGGAAAACTTGGTTTTGTTTGATTGCATATTGAATGATAGGTATTACAAAATAAATATAATGAAAATCGATCAATAAATAATTGTATACGAGCGTTATAAAGTCAATTTAATTCATCAGAATAATAAGGTTCTGTTGCAAGGTATCGGTAAAAGACTGATTTTTTTCCCGTTTTTGAACACGGAGACAATTTTTCTCAAACAGGTTTATGAATATACTTTATGTTGTAACAGAGTTTACCGTGTGTCCATTCCTTATTGGGTTTGCCTAAAATACAAAAGTGAGATTTTTGACGAAAGTGAGCGAAAGTGACTTTTAGAATTTGAATTGTACTGTTTTAATAGAATTTTACAGTAAAATTGCTGTTTGCATACGTATATTATTAGCAACTTATTATATGTATTATAATAAATAACCATAATCATGATTTAATCGCCATTTATTGGCATAAATTCTATATACAAGTTCAGCACTCTTCCTTTCACTTGCATATAAAAATACGAAAGTGACTTGTAAAGTATTAAATATAGAGTTTAAATTGAAAATGTACTATATCTGCAGTTTGTAAACGTGTATTATAAGAAATTACTATTATTTATTTTCTAAATTAATCATTATGATGATTTAAAGTTTTATACCCCATTTTTTTTGCATAATTTCTATAAATACACATCAGCGATCTTCCTTTCACTTAAACTGAAACATACGAAAGTGACTTGTAAAATATCAAATATAGAGTTTGAATTGAAAAATGTACTTAAATTGCAGTTTGTAAACATATAACATCAGAAATAAATAATTTGATATTCAACACTATATTTTAGAAGTCACTTTCGTATTTTCTATGTGAGCGAAAGGAAGATTCCTGAACTTGTATATAGAAATTATGTCAAATAAATGGTGATTAAAGATCATAATGATTATTTTTTAAAATAAAAATTATAGATTTCTGATAATATACGTCTGCAAACTGCAATTTTAGTATAAATTTCAATTCCATATTTAATAATTTACAAGTCACTTTCGTATTTTTCAAAGTGAGCGAAAGGAAGATCTCAGAACTTGTGCACAGACGCTTGTGGTTTGGAGCTCAAAACGCCTTTAAAATCCAAATAAAATGCATATTTGTCAATCCCAGGACATGTACTGATCATATATATCAAAAAATCTTAATATATGCCGTTTTGAAAAAAAATCATATTTCAACAACTATAATAATTATAGTTGTTGAAATATGATTTTTTTTCAAAACGGCATATATTAAGATTTTTTGATATATATGATCAGTACATGTCCTGGGATTGACAAATATGCATTTTATTTGGATTTTAAAGGCGTTTTGAGCTCCAAACCACAAGCGTCTGTGAACTTGTGTATAGAAATTATGCAAATAAATGGCATTTAAATCATCATATACTATATTAGTGATTATTTTTGAAAAGAAATGTTATTAGTTGCTAATAATATACGTCCACAAACAGAAAATTCACTGTGAAATTCTATTAAAACGGTTCAATTCAAATTTTAAAAGTCACTTTCGCCCACTTTCGCTCACTTTCGTCAAAAATCTCACTTTCGTATTTTAGGCATACCGTTCCTTATTTAAATTGTCTGAGAAGTTAAATCTGTTTCTTTACATGTAAATGTGTACCGTCATTTTGACCGACTGGAATAAAAACTACCATGACGATGATAATACCGGATATGTAATGGAAATTATGCCGTGTAGTGCAAAGTTTTGGACATTGCAATTAAAATTAACACTTACGTTGACTCAAACTGTTCCTTGTCAGCAAAATTGAAACCGAAAGTAGTGGTTGTTCTAGAATTTAATCGAATAAAATGGGTGGGATTTAACCACCGCGCATGCCCTGTGCGAACGTATTGTTTACATCCGGTCGTAGCATAGGGTAATAGTGCAAACTTTGTTAGTGGTAGTCTCACTGTGCATTGATTGACCTTTTTTCCGATGTGTCAAATACTCAACCAGGGTTGTCATTAAGAGACGGCAGGAGGCCAAAATGACTGTCTGAAATGCATTATGGGCCGCCTCAAAATGAAGAAAACACTCTTTGTTATGCTTGATAAAACAGAAATGGCCTCCTCAAGTCTAAAACAAACCTTCTGCGAAAAATGTTAATGACAACCCTGCTCAACAAAGATTAAAAAATCCACTCTTCTGCTAGTAATTGACATTACGCCAGAGAAGGGATCGCTCCGCCCACTGATTCACGTGGTAGTCAGACTATTCTCTCCCTTACCAGTTCCTCCCCTGACGTTTCCTCCCTGACGGTTCTCTCCCTATTTTGGGGGAGAACCGTCAGCATATTTGCAAATAAGCAGACAGTTCCTCCCCATTTTTATGTTTTATTAATGCATTATTATTGAAGTATTTAGATGTTAAATAAAGCGTAAGTTTAATATTAATTGATATGAATTAGAAAAAATAATATTTTATTGAAGTATTTAGATGTTAAATAAATGGGTACATTTATTATTTATTAATATAAATTAGAGAAAAAATATTGTATTGAAGTATTTAGATGTAAGACAAGTGGGTAAGTTTATTATTAATTGATATAAATTAGAAAAGAAAATATTTTAGCATAAATTATTCTGATTTGTTTTAATTTCATCTAATGTATACTTTTTAATGTGTTTAGTCATTGAAAATAATTAATGAATCATTTACTTGATTAGGATAATCATAAGATATTAACTATATTGTGTTGTTTTTTGTTTTTTTTTTTTTTTTGTTTTTTAATAAATAAGAATAAAATTAATAAAATTTATAAGAAAAATGCCTTTTCATACCTAAATTTCATACTTTTGTATAATGAAGAAAGGCGTTCAATACACATGTGCATTTAGTTTGCTGATAATTGAGGTGTTTATTAATTCATTACTCAAGAATCAAGGTGTTGATTAGATTAAAATAACAGTGAAAAGGTGTTGATGAATTAGTATTTTTATTAGTTATTTGGTATTATATATTGTTTCATGTTAATGACTACTGTTCTATAATCAATTTTGTATAAAGGTAAATGTCAAATGTGATTGCATACCATGCAGTTGTTGCTTATTTATTTTCTAGAACATACTTGTTGGCATGTTATTTGCTATTTAACAAATAAATAAATATCACTAGACCTTAACATAATTACAGGTGCATATCAATCACTGTCCAGTTATCTTAATCTCTCACAATGAAGGTGTTGATAGGATTAAAATTCCTGAAAAAGGTGTTAAATTTACAAACACTTTTCAGATAAATATAAAACATAAAATGCACTTAATATCAAACACATTCTTTTAAAAATAATCTTCATTTAAGAAATGTTATTAGATTAAGTCAAAATTAAATTGGGGGAGAACTGTCAGCATATTTCAAATTTGGGAGAGAACCGTCAGGGGAGGAAACGGTTTGGGAGAGAACCGTCAGGGAGAGGAACTGGTAAGGGAGAGAATAGTCTGTCATTCATTCACGTGACCCGGTCAGTAAGAACCTTAGACAAAATACGCTATCGATGTATTCGCAAAGCTGTTGTGCCACTAATGTTACCAATGAATTTACCTTTTATAAATTTTGTAAATATAAAATTGTGATGCTTTAAATGGTTTTATTGAATAGAAGATCTGTAATTCAATGTATAAATGTATTATGGTATTTTTAAAAAGTAAAAAAAAATCTGCATTCAAGTATTAATGACGCATGAAAAGTTTTGCAAAGATGATGTTATTTCTTGTTGACTTCAATGAAAATTTAAAACTGACAAAATATCATTATATCTTACAAATTCAAAGAGAGACTATAATTATGTAGAAACGTATATGATTATGTTATGATTGTTTTATTTTGAAATTGAAGTAGTGAAACATAAAATCATGGAGCTAAATATAAATTGTTTATATATCTGTGATAAAACAGTAAAGTTATATTAGTGACACAAATAAATTTAAAATCATTTTCGGGTTTTATGTGCGAAATTCAGTTTTAATTTGTTCATGAATTGTTAAAATGGATTCAGAAAATTGCATGTCCTTGCTAACTTTTTATGATATGTGATTATTTATTGCTTACATACATTTGATATGATTTACGACAAAACACAACGTTATTCTCGTTAAAATAAACTTCACATATATCAGACATGATGTTAGTTACGTATTTTAGCAGATCTATTTGAATTTTCAATATTAATTTATTGAGCTTTAATAGAAATATTCAAATTAGATAATTTCACCCAATTTTTTTATTGTATTTACTAATTATATTTGCATTTTTCTACGGCTGCGTTTTTATTTACGCTATACGTTATAAACGAAAGAATGTCATATCTCCACCGTATACTGTGTAATGTGATTATTAATAGATAGAATGGGAAAAGTGGATTTGTTTAAACCTTTTCACTTTTCAATGCATTGTGTAATAGCCAGGATAAATGTTTCGTACTTATTATTTCCATATGTAGAAAATGATTGACTTCTTGTATAATAAACTAATGTCAGTATATTTGGTAACTTAATTAATATATGATACAAAAAGCTTTAAATTAACAGAAAATTAAAATAATTTCATTCTAAATTACTTCTGCGCCATTGTCTTAGACACGTAGCTTGTCTAAGGAAAATGGTGGACATCGTAGGCATCTTAGCGTGGAACAGATAACAATCGCTGATTGGCTTATCTCTGTGACCCCTGCCTGTTTGATTGACAGGCGGCGTAATGTCAATTACAATTAGAATTTGAGAAAACTTAATGCAGGACGAGTAGAAAAATGTTGCCTGCATATTGTATTTGGAAGATACACATCCTCTGAAAATAATGAAAATAATTTTTTTTGATGCCTGCCCAATCCAAAATGAAAGTAATTGCTGCAGCAGATTGTTCCCCTTTATTTTCTTATTCAGTATTTTCATTGGTCTGAGGTTTTCATATGACCAATGAAATTACTCTATATAAAAATAAAGGGGAACAATTATTTTTTATGCACTAAATGTACTATACTAGGCAACTACATTCTTTTGTAGCATTATCAAGATCTTAAGGCCATCTTTAAAAAAATGTTTGTTTGCAGTAACGCGACCGACTCACAAAATTTGCCCCTACTCAAATTTTTTTTCATGGTCTGAATAAAAAAAATTTTTTTTTTAATCAGAAAATTATGCCTTGTGTTTTGTTTTTGTTCTTTTAAAGCTTAATAGAAGAAATAAAATGTAGTTCTTATTAAATTACACGTGTTAGAATTCAGTTATCAATTTATTAATTGTTACCAGATTTTCAAAGCATATATTGTCCAGCATTTTGAAATTCCATGTTTATTTGGGAGTACAGTTCAATAAAAAAATCCAAAAAAAAAAATCGACCTATCTACCCACCTTGAAAATTCTGGGTCGGGTTACTGCAAACAAACATTTTTTTAAGGATGGCCTAAATGCTATTTCCT